>NC_086084.1:16379815-16679815 GCF_948474715.1 Cydia amplana | reverse complement strand
ATATATTGGGTGTCAAATAGACTTTGAAATTTAGAAAATGCATCAAAATATTGGACATTATACAATTATTTAATATTATTTGCAAAAATAAAAATCTACAATTATGCATGATAAAATTGATAAAGTCTGCGTTTTGCTACTGAAACCTGTCTCAAGTGTTTCTGTCGACTTTGAGTTTAATATTCGGAAACAGGTTAGCAAGGTTATATGCTAATAAAATAAAGAAAATATGTATATCTTAAGTAACACCAATAGCTAAAGACCTGTAACGTACGAGCTGAAAATAGTATTACAGTTCAAAATCATAAACGATAAATATTGAAAACATTTTTTTTACTATAAATGTAGCAGCTACGCTTTTGTAAGTTTGAGAATTGTTTTTATCCCGTTTTTTTTTTAGGTACCTATTCGGAAATAAACATACCAATATGGATTTACACTCAAGAGTACCCTAGTACATACATACTCGTTGATACTATAAAGCATAAAGGGGATTGTAACAGGCCAAGTTTCTTCCTAGAGAGGTACCAAAATCTGATTTATTTGTCAGGTCTGTTTCAGAGAAATACAATAAAAAAAATAGTTTGTGTTCATAATATTAAAATTTAAACTTTTAAAGGTACAATATCATATTTTACTTGAAGACTATCGAATTCATTGAATAAAATCTATTTATTGCATAAACTTATATCGCTGTATGATGAAAAATGTTTTAAGCGTTTGTAAGACACGTAGTAAACATCAAGTAAATAATTAACTACAAGTCAAATTCTCATAAAGCTAAACATATGCAATTGACAGTAAACATAAAGAAAGGAAAGAACTGAAGGCCGAATGTCATGATAGACGCGAGCTCAAACATATTGATTTAAAACAAAGTTTACACATTTAATGTTATTGTTTACAACTAGGTATAAGAAGCTGAATAAGCATTTCGATCTCAGGGGAATTTCATGGAGTAGGTACGATTTATTTCAGTGTATAAGAAATGTTTTATAAGTGTTTCTAAAGGAGCTTTCTTAGCTATTTTCTTTTCAACCTTAAATTGAGTTTCGTGCGCCGGAGTCATGCACGAAGTAGGATGGCCGAATGTCATGATTTTTGGTAATTATATCAAAAAGTGTAAGCAAATATGAATTTTACTTGGCAACTTTCTGAAAATACCTGAATTTAATATTAGGGTAATGGGTAATGTTTAATGACTTACCTGGCAACACTTGAGTTAGCAAGTGGTAGGGGTAAGTGGGAGTTAAACGGACGGTTGTGCAGACTCGTTCACTTGGATTGGGGAGTCAAAGAGAGAACATCTTGATGGTAACGGGTGAGCAAAGTTAAAGAGGCACCACCATTTTATAATTAGAGCAATCATAGATAAATTTATAATATTTACAACTGAAAGTCAACATTTTTTTTTCATCAAACCCATACGTGTGGGGTATCTATGGATAGGTCTTCAAAAATGATATTGAGGTTTCTAATATTATTTTTTTCTAAACTGAATAGTTTGCGCGAGAGACACTTCCAAAGTGGTAAAATGTGTGCCCCCCCCCCCCCTGTAACTTCTAAAATAAGAGAATGATAAAACTAAAAAAAAATATATGATGTACATGTAAACTTCCACCGAAAATTGGTTTGAACGAGATCTAGTAAGTAGTTTTTTTTAATACGTCATAAATCGCCTAAATACGGAACCCTTCATGGGCGAGTCCGACTCGCATTTGGCCGCTTTTTTTAAATAAGCGTTGCATATTTGTATGTAAGGTACTGGCAGAATACCAGCGATGTGGCTTGCCGCATCACAATGCTGAAGCCAGTAGTGATGGGTAGGACATCAATTTAAAATGAGTTTGTATGAGTACCTCATTTTCTAAAATGAGGTGTTACAATGTCTTACTTCAAATGAGGTGAGGTACTAGCATATTTTCAGCGTCGACTATTCCATTAATTCCAACGGCGACAAAAATATTTAATGTATATATAGGTAAACCAGAACTTTGGGAGTATTGTCAAGAGGGCGCTCGTTTTGAATTTTATATAGCAACAATTTGTATAGTGGGGCCAATGGAAATTGGCAGATGATTTTGTTTTATTCCGACAACTTTAATAAGTGCGAAGTTTGATGTTTGGACATTTCTTCGGTTTTTACGCTTAAATGGCTGACTCGATTTAGATAAAATGAATAGCGTAAAGTCAATTTTCTTTTTTTGTTTTATTTTTTTTAGGTTTGGTCGTTTAATTCCGCCCTTACGCCCTTCGCTAGCAATCCGTGATACCGATGCATGCGATACACCTAATACACAAATCAAATGATTACAAGACATCAACCAAATCGTGACGACCTGACTATAGTGACATTTGTCCATAAGTTTGAAACTTACCCGTCAATTCAGATGCTAATTTCGTTATGTTTTCTAATGGAAGAAATTTCTCTCCCGCACGTTTTTTTCCAATAAATAACTATATACACTATTTACAATTTTTTTCTCTGTAAAATCTAAAACTTTCGGCATGATTATTGCAGTCTAATAATAATTCACACGAAACTAGACAAAGCAATGTTTACATTGTCAATATTGACAACTATCATAGAGGGTAGATGTTGTCTATTATTAAAATTGTTGCCATTGCTAGAAATTAGTACCAACAAATTTCCGTAACATGGCGCACCCTCAATAGATCCTGGTTCACCTATACATATTTATGTATTCATCACTTCCTTTATAAATAAATAAATAGTAACATTTAATTGGAGTGCAATTCTGGAGGTTAAGAATAGAACTTTTAGGAGAAAGATAATTTTAGAATCAAGTAAAATAAATAGAGGAGTGAAGCAAGACATTTTTGGGGTACGAAGTACTGCGACAAATTAACAAAATGAGTGGTACAAATGAGGTGCCTCACGAGTGAGCGACTCAACACTAGAAGCCAGCGCCTTTTCTGTGCCACGACACATGGCTTCATAATTTTTTAATGTAATAGTTAATAGTTTTTAGTAATTAAGTTGTTTTGCATGTTCTTATCCAGTACTTTTTCAATGCTGTGTATGTTGTGGGTATGAATAAAGAAATTATCTATCTATCTATGCCATAAAAATGCGACCGTGCAGTTACCGTGCAACTTTGCAATTTTTGCTATGGCACATCAATGTATTAGGCATAGTATTCCGGCAACATATCAGTTTTCAAATTGCCTAGAGCTGGGTACCTATACATATATCTAATTCGAGTAAAGTAGGTATTAGGTAGGTAATATGTAAGCGGTACCTGTCGTCACATTTGGTCATGGCCACGAGTGACGTTTAAACACGTCATCGTTGAATAACTTGTTTTCGTGATGAAATACTCGTGTCTGTAATCAAAAACAAAACTCGTCTGCTCTGCGGCGTGTAGACTAGGTAAGTAAAGTAAGTAGGGAGGTAAATTATTAAACTTAGGTAAGTTATACCTATACCTATTAGTCTACATATATATAGCAGTATTAGATCGGGTTTCCTTCTCCACCTGGATACGTTTATTATGACCCCGACGAACAGAGGACCTATTTACTTCGAGTCGCGCCGTGGAATTTGCGACAGTGCCAGCATCAATGTCAAATTTCTATGATACCTATAATAGGTACGATGCTTATTATGACTCTCCATCAGCCACACTGAGTCACCTCAAAGTCAGTGCAGAGTTAGCTTGGTCCGACTACACCTAGGTGCGCCTAGAGGTAGCATTAAGTAGCATATTATGTATGTATGTACTTGCTGTCGTCGGTCCCTCTGATTGTTACGTTTGTTTTCAGAGCCTGCCATACGGGCTGCTGATCTCTGTGTTCGTGCTGCCGCTGGTGACGGTGGAGGCGGCCAACGCGCCGCGTCTGGACGACATGGGCCTCGACGCGTGGCAGGTCAACACCAGCTCGCTCTTCAGCGACCGCCTCAACGGCGTCGTGGACGACTACGTGGCCTGGGGCGTGCTCTAGCGGCCATCACTCACGGACTACCGGTCGGTGGAGGCCGAAAACCTGCCGCGTCTGGCCGACTACAACCAGATAATGATGTCATCTATGATTCACATAAGTTGACATCATACTTTAGCTAAAGTATAAATTTTGGCCGGTTTTTACATAGGACACCGACATTTTTTAACGATTTTAACGTGTATAAAAGTTTAGGTTTCGACTGATACCGCGTCAAGACCGGCGAACCTTCGGTTTCGGTCGGATACCTACGAGGTTTAATTAGGTTTTCTACCTATAAGTACCTAACCTCTATATTATTTTTGCGATATTCACTCCTGTAATGACACTTTACAGAGCGTTGTTATAGCCATCGCTCGTTAAAAATCGTGCACAAAAAAATATGGGTCCAAATAATTATATGGGTATTAATTAATGTGATGTTAAGAGATTAATTTAATGACATAGGTATTATTTTTTATAAGCTACTTATTTAGTTACTCCTGTCCCATTCCTGACGTCTGCCCTTATCCGTGTAATCAATTCATACTAGGTATAGTACAAGGTAGGTAATACATACTTATGCTACAATATTAATTCTTATTTCTCAGTTTCCGATCGAGCTTCAATTTAATTAGCTTATCTACCGATAATTATAACTTCTAGGTACTTACCTAGGTACTTAGTATTTGGCGCACCCCATGAATGGAGCGTGCCTTCAAAATACGAGTTGTATTCTTTCTGCCAAATAGAATCCTGGCCGTTCCTGGCCTCATGGAACCATGGGTGTCGTATATTGCAGACAACTTTTTGTAAATAAAACACAGTATTGATAATATTTTGTCCCTTTTATTATCTCAGGAATTGTTTTGTTTTCATATAATAATATCATAAGTTACAGTGAGTACAGTGTCGGCGGGTTCAGGCTCGCCGCGGCTGCGCGTTGTAAATAAATACAACATACACACAGTTTACCTACAGTCCAGGTTACTATACATACTGTACTAGTCTAGCCTTGGCCTGTCGACACGGGAGGTTACAGCGGTATATCCTTTTATTGCCGGTGAATTGTAAGGGCCACTGCACACTGTCTTTTCGCTGACAATCATTGGCCAGCAAACTCCAGTGTGGAAGGGCCCGGACAACTCATTCATTTGTACCCATTCGCTACCAAACGCGTAGACGCTTTTACTCGTAAAGTGACGCAACGGCCAGCGCGTGACGTAAGCCCTCTAGAGCCGTGAGCTCGACCGCAACCTCAATCGGAGGAAAAGCGTCTGACCTCAGCGTCCCTCCTACCATCGACCGGCCAGCGCCAACAGAGCATGAATACAATGCAATGCGATGACAATTTTAACAAAAACACAGCCTTCAAACAAAATTGATACGTAACATTATTATAATTAGGTCGTCATTAGTGCAACTACATCCTACACCACGCTCCGTCCGTTGTTCTACAGGCATCGTGCACAGATCCGGCCCGCGGGGCCTACTCTACACCCGCATAAAACAATTGGTCGCACACACTAACGTACCTACACGTTATTATGTATACATATATAAACATTAATTTATAGTCGATATCATAAATAGGTATGTAGTATATCTTCTCTAAGTTGCCTCTAGAACGACAGTGCATAAACAATGAACCGTTTGTTATTACTTAAAGTATTTATTGATAGGTTGTCGCGGCGTCTAGTACCGGATAGGCCGACGACAAGGAGTAAAGGTAGAGCAGGTTAAACAGCGCATTATTGGCCTCGACGCAGATCGATCTTCTGTAGCGAAAAGGAACGATTTTACATCTGTGAAGATACGACATTATGTGGGCCGATCCCAATTCTAACTGAATACTAACCATTTTTTAAACTCTGTTTAAATTCCTCATCCCATCACATTCCCATCACCAGTCAGAAAAGAGATACTTTTCAGTCGTTTTCTACCCTTACCGGTCTCTTTAGAGTCAGAACTGTGAACGGCCCGATAGAACTCATCCGCTTGTAAAATGCAATGCAAAATACAGTCGTTATACAACCTAATATAGTATGATGAATACGCAAACAAGAGTAGGCGATATGCGGAAGGCAGGAGCTCTGTCGACAGTGGTTGCCTAGTGTCCGACGACAATGAAACCCATCTTAAATAATACGGTGTCTACTCGACTCCCTACTTGAACCAACGCCGACAAATTGTGATGAAATAGAGAACAACATTTGTCAAGCTACTAACTCGTGAAATTCTAATTTTAGAGTACGATTATTAGTTTATCAGTCAGGTTCGGCCTTCGCGTCAAATTAGGAGTCAGACACTAGATAACCGACGAACTCTATATCATACATTAACATTACACTACATAGGTACAACGCTAAATCACAAGATTATACGATAGTTATTGTATCATCAGAACCTCCCAAACCGAGTTGATATGAGATATATTGTACTATAATTTAGCCTCGAGCTACAGCTTCTGCCGCCGCCGCGCGCCCGCGCTGCGCCGCGTCCGCGCCCGCGTCGCGCGTGACCTCCGCTAGCACGTAACGTAACATTTAACTATTATTATTGGTCATTATCTGCCGACCATCTCTACTAGCCTAGCGAAGAGACCACTTATATGTCCAGCGCATATTAGATATACTGACATAGGATCAGCACAATAGTTCATATCACGGAGCAATTACACATTAGTTCTCGTTTACTAACAATGAAACGTTTTCAAAAGAACGGATGCTGTGTTGATAGCGACTAACGAGCGCGACGCTGACGCACCGGTCCGGTGTTAGGTATCTACAAACACTTTCAGTTCAGGAATATCTGCATCGGTATTAACTGCCTAAACCCGTACCTATAGCACAGAATAACTAATAGTACTACCGTACAGAAAATTCACTTCTTTACAAAAGTCAGATTTAGGTATAAAATTACACCTATATCGCCGCCCGCAAGCAAAATTGGAACTTATAACCGCACAACGAACCGTGAATCTCCTTTGCGCGCCGCAGTTTTATGACCGAGCTGTGAGTGTCGGCACGGGGTTATCACTTGACAAGTTTTTATACCTAAAGTTTATTTTTGTATTCGGTAGACTAAAATGACATTTCATAGTATGAACATCATGTGTCATTTCATACCGAATAAAAAAATAGACTTTATACCCACTGATTTATTATTTTTAAGATAAATATGTAGGAATTACAAACATTGATTATGTAAACATAGATTTTTTATCCGGAGATAGTATGTCTGATTCTCACGGAAGTAAGTTTCGAAGCCATTGTGTATTTTCAATTTTGCGCGAGCGCCACGTGACACGACTATCGTGCGCGCCGAGCGGCAGCCCACTGCCATACGCCTGTCCGATGGGCGCGCCGGCCAAATGTACCTAAACTGCGGAGTGACACCCCCCTGCCTATAGGTACTCTATTTAGCTTCAATCCACGAGATTCTTTCACTTTTGATTATGTCCTGTTCATAATTAGGTACAAACAATATATGTATTTAACAGAATCGCGATAAACTTAGAAACAAATGAATACCTACAAATAATCGCGTTGTTTCTGTTTGTAACTAACTAAAAGGTATTCCTTGTATATTTTTCTAGTCTTGTATATTATTCGCGTCTTCGTAAATTGAACTTACTAACTTACACTTGTAGTTGAATAAAGTATGAGAGATAAGGAAACCTGCAGTCGCAGCGGCGTGGCGGCAGAAGCATTTCCTAACATCCAATTAGTAGCCTTATCGCCATCGCTTAAGGCATAAAACAATTTAATACCGCCTCCTTAACGAGAGCTTTATTTACTCCCTTTGGGTCCCTTTAAGATTTTTTCGCAAACTATAATAACGAGAGATGAAGGAAAATATACTATACTGCAGTTTAAGTAGAAGCAGATCGATTTATTGAGCTTATGTAGGTAATCGGATGCTATATAGATGTATAAATAAACCTCGAGTTCAAGTAGACTTTATCTTATGAAAGAAGTCTACAGAATCAATGAAACAAGAGCAAACTTTTAACTGACCATCGGTAAACCGTATGTTTCTACAATAAAGTTCAGAAATCGCCAACGGTACTCCGCTGTGGGCCTTTTACAATAATCTATAAACGTATTGCAAGAAAGAAACTTCGCTTCTAGTCTGGCGTTAAATTAAACACAAGTCGTCTCCTTCACGATTTTCGTAGACATCTCTTCTAAATACCTAAAACTGGTATGGATGTGTTCCTCGTGGTCTCTAGAATACGAATTAACCGGTTTTAGTTTATGGAGAGGGGGACGTGTCGATAAAAAGGGGGGGAATGTGGGCGGCCGACCAGCATTGATATTTGTTCACATCTTGAGTCCTATGGGACCGATCGGTTCGTTTCAGGTGTCGTTTGAAAGAGTATTAAACGTGCTATTATTGCTTCATAATAACTGTAGTCATAACTGTAGTCGTTTAGAAAATATTTTAAAATATATGATTTTTTACCGTGCATGGATGGCATAAGTACTGACAAAACATGCGTCTAACTCAATAAATTATAACTTTACCGCAATTAATGTTATTACAAAATATACGAGAAATTTCATTAGCTTTCTAAAAACATAAGGTTTATTGGTGTATGGTATTATATAACCATGTAATGATGAATTTTGTTCAGCATGGGTCACTACGCACCGTCACGTAAATGGCGGGCGACCGACCTCAACTGTTCATTGTTTCTCGGGTTCTATTTTACTGATCAATTGGTGATGGATACCATTAGAAAGAATGTTAAATGTACAATAATTGGTTTCTAATAACCGTAGTCATAACTGTAGTCATTTACAAAATAATTGAAAATATATGATTTTTACCGTGCATGGACATAAGTACTGGTAAAACATGCTTCTAACTCAATAGATTATAACATTACCGCAATAAATATTTTCAAAATATACGGGAAATTTTATGAGCTATCCAAAAATATAAGTTTTATTGCTTTATAATGTTGTATAACTAAGTAATCATGAATTTTGTTCAGCATGGGTACTGTGCACCGTCACGTAAATGGAGCCCGGCCATCGTTGAGTTTTCATTATATTTCAGGTTCTATTTTTCTGATACATGGTGGATACCATTTGCAAGCATATTAAATTTTCTGTGAATACTCGAATGTTTGAAATCTGAGGCCCAAAATAACCATTTTAAAAATATTAAAGAAAATGTTTAATTTTTACCTTAGAGGTTTGCTTAGTGACTGAAATAATTTGAGAAAGAGATAATGTAGTAAATATAGCGTGAAATTTTTAGAGTAAAATCAGCAAACTATTTATTAACTTTCCAAAAATATTGTTTAGTTACCGTACAACTATAAACATATATGTAGGTATGCCAGGACCAATTTCGCCAAGCAAGCAAACACACGGCGCGGCGAGCGCCTGGTAGACCAGCAGCATTCTATTATTGTTTGACAGTACATTTTATAATGTAGGTATCCAAAATGATAAAATATCGATATAAATGATGGTTTGTTTGTTTTGTTTTTTTATCACAGGAAACTTAAGTATAGTTTGACTCTTTTGACAAAAGCCCAGTTCTAGGTTCATAACATCGTTAAGTTCGTAGCTTTCATGATTGCAAAACCACTGCATATGAAGTACTTAACATCTGTGTTGTTATTTGACTCACGCGTCTACACGTAAAACGTTTTCAAACCCACTCCGTAGTTAATAATTTAAAATCACCTTTTTAGTGAGATCTGAGGCTTGTGGCGTTAAAGAGATATTTGTCGCCGCACGCTCCAGGATGCAAAATAAGTGACTACTATTTGAGTAGCAGCGTATGTCCACATAATAACTATCCGTGAAGTCCGGTTTTAAGTATAGTAATAGTAAGATAAGGTCAATATTGAGTAAACTATCTATATTATATTTATTTACTATTTTATTTTACGGTCTAATTTATAGTTTTTGCTTACCTATTGATTCATTGGCGTTTGGCATTGTAGTTTTAGCTTGTAAGTATGACTCTATTGACAGTTATAAGATGTACTACGGTATTTAAATAACGCTCGTCTGTAACTACATGATCTTAGATCTATAATAGCGACTCATAACTTCTCTGTTCGACTGTAAGTCATACAAGAGAGTTAAGTAGCGATTGCGATATAAAAAGCTATAAGTAGAAGGCTTTATCACACGTTTAGAACCTTAAGTGCAAATTGCAGATTATTACTCATATAGATGTTAAGGTTGTTCAATTCACTTTGAGCTATAAGCTATAATACTAGCAGCTTAACATGCAATATAGCGCCCAAAACAGCTACTGTAGATCTTAAATCTTTAGATGAACCTTTTAAACACTTTTATCTCACCAGAGCCTGTAAACTGTAAACTAAGACTATAGATGTAGCTATTCTAGAGCCAGGCTGTCTTTAGGTAAGAAAATAGGTGCTAAGTGTCGCCTAATTGTTTGTTGGGATTTATATGACGGTGCGCAGTGACCCATGCTGAACAAAATTCATTATTACTTGGTTATATAATATCTTATACCAATAAATCTTATGTTTTTGGAAAGATAATGAAATGTCTCGTATATTTTGTAAATACATTAATTGCGATAAAGTTATAATTTATTAAGTTAGAACCATGTTTTAGCAGTACTTATGTGCATGCACGGTAAAAAATCATGTTTTCAATTATTTTGAAAATGACTAAAGTTATGACTACAGTTATTGAAAACCAATTATAGTACGTTTAATATTCTTTCAAATGGTATCTATCACGAACTGATCAATAAAATAAAACCCGAGAAATAATGAAAAGTTCACGCCGATCTCCTGCCATTTACGTGACGGCGCTTAGTGACCCATGTTGAACAAAATTCGTAATTACTTGGTTATATAATATCATACACCAATAAAACTTATATTTTTGGAAAGCTAATGAAATTTCACGTACATTTTGTAAGAATATTATTGGAGTAAAGTTATAATTTATTGAGTTAGACGCATATTTTATCAGTACTTATGCCATCCATGCACGGTAAAAAAATCAAATATTTTAAAATATTTTGTAAATTACTAAAGTTATGACTACGGCTATTAGAAACCATTTATTGTACGTTTAATAACCTTTCAAATGGTACCTATCAGCAATTGATCAATAAAATAGAACCCGAGAAATAATGAAAAGTTTACGTCGGTCGCCCGCCATTTACGTGACGGTGCGTAGTGACCCATGCTGAACAAAATTCGTTATTAATTGGTTATATAATATCATACGCCAATAAAACTTATGTTTTTGGTAAGCTAATAAAATGTCTCGTATATTTTGTAATAAAATAATTGCGGTATTGTTGTAATTTATTGAGTTAGGCGCATATTTAATCAGTACTTATGCCATCCATGCACGGTATAAAATCAAATATTTTAAAATATTTTGTAAACGACTACAGTTATGACTACGGTTATTATGAAACAATAATAGCACGTTTAATACTCTTTCAAACGACACCTCACACGAACCGATCGGTCCCATAGGACTCAAGATGTGAACAAATATCAATAATGGTCGGCCGCCATCTTTGCCCCCCTTTTTTTCGACCCGTCCCCCACTCCATAAACTAAAACCGGTCATTTCGTATTCTAGAGATCACGAGGAACACATCCATACCAATTTTAGGTATTTAGAAGAGATGTCGACGACTTTTCTCGAAACAGGCCGATTTCCACCTGTCTATTCACAGAAGCACGAACGGTAAACTTACGATATATATTTCGTTGCATATATAAAAAGCTGCGAATAAGAAACGACATACTTATAATGTAGTATAATAAAACATCGACATTGCAAAAGAAGGTTCGGTTCCCCTGGAACTGAGACGGCAGAAGTCATAGCAGTGTCACTGACGCCCAATCTGACAACAACGAGCGGGCTCAAGGTCAACGAGACCAAGGGACAGGGTTGTCACCTACACGCGATGCTACGATATTAACAAGCCAACTCTAATATGATATGATTGTAAAATACAAATGTTTTTTTTTTATATTTTTACAAACAAATAGGTAGGTATATTTGCTGTTGGAAATACCTACTTAGCGGTTTCATTAGATTTGTACTCCAATTATATTTTAATTATAAACTAACTGTCCCAAGTAAAGACATTATATATAGGTACTACAAGTAGATCGAATAAGTTATAAATATGAGTGCAATCTGCTTGTTTCGAGACCGTCTCAGATCCTCGGGGCGTTCTGCATTTAACCTAGGACGATACCATTACAACAACGAGGGAATCAACTGTGTACTTTACAGGGTGAGAGTTCACGTGAAAACATAACACGCTCGCAAGTGCCACGCGTGTGTGTTCACGCGAACATGTCGGTACTGGGGTCGATATATGTAGGTGCTTACTTTACGTTCCTTCTACTCTAATAACCCGTCTATTCTCAACAACTATCCTCCCGCTCGGCCGCTAACGAACAAACGTAGTGATACCGTAATACTGAACCTTGGACTACGCCCGACCGACTCAAGCTTACATTTACCTGTATTTATCAAATTTACTATATAATTTTTGTTTTAAATACACATATACACGTCAACGTCAAGAATTAAAGTTCTGTTCGCTATAAATGAAAGGTATATTGTATACTAGATAACAGACGGGTCGGCGGCGCGTGAACGTACTATAGAAGCAATTGACTATGAAGGCGTCACAAAATATACGCTCTAACTTCACAACATACAATAAACGTTTTGAAAATATCGCTCTACAACTATTATAAATAAACTTTGGAATATCAAGAATATGAAGGAGCCGGGGCGTCCACGCGGCCGCGACCAAACAACAGCGCCTAAAGAAGAGATAACAACGGTACGATACACCTTATACATACATACAGCAGCAGCAGCAGTGTATACTGCTGGTAGGTATTCAAGTTAATAGATACACGTTACGACTGCGGAGCGGCCCGCGTGCGGTGCAAGCGTTAAAGCTACAGTAAGCGTAACAATTAAACTAGTGAGCGCCGCGCGCCGCGCACCGCCACCCTCTACTACCACATACAAACGTTCCCTCCCACTTGTGATAGGAGTCTAGCCAAATGTGGCAGGGTTTGTAATGGCGGTGGTCGGCGGCGCACCCGTCAACTCAGCCGATATGTGATCAGAAGCGGGACAACCTCAATTATTGCAACACCCTCTCGCTCACTCAACCGCACCACAGATAGAAGAATACACAGCAGGGAGAATTCAATTAATAAACTGTTATAATGTTCATAAAAGGCCTCAATTTCGTTATAGATGGCGCTCTGAGTTAAAAATTAAAGCGAAACGTCATTCGTCTTATCTGTCTCCCAAATTGGATACTAGATGGCATTGCGCTGTGATAACTGAGCAGCGCCATCTACAACAATAATGGGGCATGCGTCATTGTAAGGTCAAGTTCACAAACATCTTTACAAGCCAACGTTCCAGAAATGTATTTATACGAGTACATACTCGAAAGTCGAAACGTCGGCTTGAAAACTCTACTAAGTATAGTGGAATTATTCTTATTTGCGTCATTTGACATATTATGACTGACGTCTATAGAGATGTAACTAACCCAAATCGATTGTCACAGTAAGCGATTACGATTGGATGGCACCTAGACTGAGGTATCGAATTGTGACGTTTAATGAATTTTTATTTGAGATTTAAATAAAGCTAGAATTATATGGTTAATAAATAATAATAAGAAGATATAATAAATTTAATAATGCTTTGTTATAAATATCTAATAACTATTGTAATATGAATGATTTATAACAAAATTTACCTAAATTTAATAATGTTTAAAAATTTGACGTGTAAAATGTATATTTTATGAATAAAACATTGAATTGAATTGAATTGTTGCGACCTAAAATGAAAAATTTATATCGATTTACTTAAACGACTACCGATTTATAACGGTGGTGTCCGGCCAACCCTAAGTTAAAAAAAAAGAACAACGGGTTGCACTCCGGGAGTGCCGACAAAAGTGAAAACTCAATGACTAGTCCAAAAGGTCTGCAGCACTATGTATAATTGACCCATCTTCCTTTCTATTGAAAAACTTTAGACCCAAAATTGCTGGTCAGTGAGCTTGTTTAAAATTCGAAATTCAAATTTGTAGCGTTAATTGTTTAAAATTCGAATAGAAATTATTGTAAAGTTACCTTGCAGACCTCGCATCTGAATATTATATCATGATATTTTGAGTTTTATTCACCAGTACTAGAGTTCACTTTTATTAGCGGTTTCATCAAGATGTAACTTTATTGAATTATGTCATTGAGTTTTTCTTTATTGATTTAAATGCCATCTAAATGAGTGGCCATCTAAACCTTACGGTCACGTGGTCGCCTTACGCTGTCTCTAGTTTATCATTTTTTCCCCACCTCAAAAAGTGCCCAGCGCCGCTAAAGAAGTTTTCACTTCAAAAAAGACGTAGAACGTATACGTTCGCAGTGCAATTGTCTTCCTTTGTAGTTTCGATCTGCAAGATATTTTACGTTCTATTACTGTTGTCAGTGTTATGTGTCAAATGACGCAAATATTTACGAGAGCACAAAGTATAACTAACAGAAACACGATTAACTGTCCATTGGACCTTATATGTTTGTAATAAGCTTTACGATATGTTAAAAGTGTACGGTATGAAGATTAGGCATTAGAGTTTATTATTGAATGACTCCTCCCTGATAAAGTAGGAAAGGCACTGCAGTGCTGTGCTAGCGTCCTAACCGAGGAAAACGAGACATCCATCATTAACAATTTATTGAGCATTCGGTGCGGGACCCGAGTCCAGCGATCTTTGGATGCCGAGTACGGTACGAGTACTGCCAACAGTACGAGTACAACTAATAAATAAACCGGGCGCCTCTCTCTCCACTTTACAGAGAAAACATTTATAACGCTATCATAACTTCAAATGCAACCAAGTCTGTAGGTACTTTTAACAAAAGCGAAATTATTTTACAAGTAATATTCTCATAATCAAATCAAATATAATAATGTACATCTACCTAAATACTTACAGAGTATAATGTTACAAGGATAAAATTAATGACTCTCAAAAACAATTAAAATAGGTAAATGTATATTTCCATTCCATACAGTGTCCTCATTTTATTGCTCTTGAGTGCGTAAGTATTACCTACACTGGTAATTTCGCAATACTTTCACTTGAGATGAGATATCTCAAGCGGAAATATGAGTGCGTCATAAAACAAGACAACAGGCCCTCATGGCCACATTCGTCTGAACATGCCAACAAACATACAAGCGAATAAATCGTAACAATACATGATATAGTTCTATGTAAACGGCATACAAGAAAACGCATATAAAATAATATATTTTTACAACGAGACACATTTACAATAAGTTTATTTACTTATAAATTATTTAAGCTTGCTCTTTTATACAAAAACCAAATCCAGTGACGCCCGTGAGCACATCACACAAGCATCATTCTCATAAATATGTACACACATGTTGATGCTAAGTATATAATATTGTACACATATTTATGGTCTCAGTAGACACTTGAACAAATAGCTAAGATATATGCTGCGGGTAAAACGGCGTGTTCACATCATTACGATACAAGTGGAGAAGTTTAGGCCTTAACTATACACAAACATACAACACACTCGCATCTGAACAGTCTGTACCTGAAAACAATATCCACATGGTAGAATTTTGAAACTAGCTACACTCAGATTTAGTACATATTAGTCAGCAGCAGAAGTTACTAATCGGACGAGATGTTCAAAATGATCATGGCATGAATGCATTGTTCAGTAAAGAGCATGTGTAAATCATTTTGAACATCTCGCTGGCTTAGCTTTATACTGCTGCTGCAGAGTGTATCAGGTTTTTTTCCACGTCCAGACATTTAGATCAGACTATGCGCTTTTATTTCTATTATCAATAAATCATCATTGAAATTCCATTGTGTGATTGTTTTGTTGGTAAAGGTATCAATGTAATTTCTCAATCAATGTAAGTTACGTTCATAGAAACAAAACAGCATAGTCCTAAACAAACAACTAAATACAGATAACTGGGTTCAAGAGCAAGGAAACTTATGATAAATAAGTGCTCGACGGCCGAGGCGAAGACAACTCTAACGCGCCAGCATTAAGGTTGCTTTCGCTTTGGCCAATTTGTCCAAACAGCTTCGCGTGGGACCCCTAATATAATTTAATGATACATGACTAGCGCGCGGAATTCCTCGTTCAATTGGCCGACATTTCGGAGCAGGGGACAAGTGACGACGACCATTTAGTACGTTCGATACGTCTCTCAAATATACATTCAATCTTGTTACTTAACATCCCATTGGAGCGTATAATACGAGGCTAAGTAAGCAGGTAAAAAGAGCACAATTGGAATATTTCTAAAGTCCCCATATATTAGTTAGGGGTATAAATGCTCCTTAAATAACGTTTGCTCTCCATGTTCACAATGCGAAGCGGCAACAGCGAGCATCTCGAGCCGCGTGATGGTTCTACAGTGAACGAACGACGATAGGACGAACTTTTCAAATGCACGGAACTGGTCTGGTCTGGTACCTACGGCGACCGGCGACCGTAACGTTTCTGAGAATATCACACATGGAGTTAAAATGTCTCATTACAACAAACAAATTACATTCAATAAATGGACACTATGCATGGAACCATTTTCGCGATTCGACTAGACTCTCCATTAAACAGTAGATGGAGTAGATTGACAGCCGTTTGATGAATATTTCATAGGTTTGTTTCTCTTTTTTTAATAAAGCAGAATATGTATCTAAAAAACATAGATGAGAACACTCATACGATGAGAATAAAAGTAGCTAACTTAAATTCATAAAAAGAACAAGATTTATAATGCCTATACCATAATGCGGTCTCATTAAATACAATACTCGAACGTCAGTTTACTCGTCGGCGAGCCTCATGTCTTCACAATAAGGTATACGAATTCTCAGCAGACGGTATACAGATGTAGCGCATCATTATTTTCCATCGTATTTTCACGGAAACGTACGAACGCGTCTCGCTATTTCGGTCGGTCTCGGTACAAAAAGTACCGAGGTCGACCGAAGTAGCAATAGGGGCGTGACAAATACGAACGTTTCCGAGAAAGTACGACGGAACACGATTACGCACTAGATCTGTACAATTAAGCCCTTGCTACACGGTCGCCGACAAGCCTTCAGACCGCGTGGCCTCGGTCCGTCCCGGACCGTGTAGACAGTCGTTTCCAACAAAATTTGACCAAAACTGACCAAGGACAGACCAAGGTCGGACGGTTGGAAGGCTTGTCGGCGACCGTGTAGCAAGGGCTTTATAGTCGAGGGTGGATAGAATGTCGCGTATGATATCGTTCGAGCCGCGGTCACTTGTCCCGGCGCGAGATGGCGAGCACGCGCTGCAGCTCGGCGTCCTCGCGGCGGCGGCGGCGCTCGGCGTCGCGGGCCAGGCGCGCCGACTCGGCCGCCGCCCACGCCCACTGCTGCTCCTCGCTCGGCGCGCCCGCCTCCTCCTTGCCCCGCTTCTTCTGCTTGCTGCGACCGATCCCGCCTATCGTGTGAACGAGACTCTTGGCGTACTTCACCGGTCTGGGAGACTTCTCCTTCTTGGGCAGCGTGTTCGGCCACGACTCGTTGAGGTTTTTATTCCGGTCGCCGAAGTCGGCCGCCCAGTCGTTTTTGGCCCGGTTGTCCGTTTTGTTGGCCCAGTTGTCGGTCTTGTCGGCCCAGTTGTCGGTCTTGTCGGCCCAGTTGTCAGTTTTCCGGCCGGAGTCGGCCCGGTTGTCCGTTTTGTTGTCGTTCCACGCGTCGTTCGAGGTGGCGGGTTTGGCCCACGCGTCGTCGGCGGCCCAGTCGTCCTGCCAGCCCCCGGGGGCGGGGGCGGGGGCGGGGGCGGGGGCGGGGTGCGACCCGCAGAAGGGGTCGCCGGCGAGGGGCGGGGCGGAGACGCGGCCGCCTCGCTCCGGCTCGGGGAAGCCGTTGAGGTTGCCGCGGAACGGGTCGTCGGGCTGGAAGATGGCGGCGGAGCTGCTGCGCGCGAACGGGTCCTCGCCGTCGGCGGCGTCCTCGAAGGGGTCCTCGATATTGAAGGGGTCCTCGTAGCGGTAGTCCTTGAAGGGGTCCTCGGCGAAGTCCACGGTCTGGACGAAACAAGCGGGTGAGCGAGCGTTGTGGTGGCGTCGGGTGGGAGGGAGGGGGGTCGAAGGAGGGGTGAGGGTGAGGGTGAGGGTGGGGGGGGGGGGTAAGTGTACGCACGTGTCCGCTCCGGGCTGCGTCCGCTTAGCGCTGCAAGTGGGGACAAGCACGAGCCGAGTTAGCATGTTAGTGCACAGTGTTATAATGATCACGCCGCACCCCTGGCTCGAAGGGACCGGCATCATCGATACCCGCCGAGTTCATATAATGACAACTGAGTACTCCCGTAGCCTCGACCGAGAAGCCAAATAACAGAATTAATCTCATCCTGAAGGGAAGTTAAGTGATTTTATTGAACATATATTTTCGGTAGGACACCCCAAACCGCACTATTCCACATCGCAATAATTCCAGGGGTTAGCAATTCGATTCGAAATTTATAAAAAAATCCGACTATAACCGACTATAATTCGTTTAAGTGGAAGTCGTTACACTGGTAAGTATCGAGATAACCGATCAAATGATTAGCTACGTTAATAGTTTAGTAGGTCAGTCTCCAGGAGTGAAGGCGTGTGCGCAGTACAAACGACCACGAGCGACCGTTTGTCGACCTTATCTCCTCGGAGTAAGGTCCACAATGGTCGGGTGTTGTTGTCGGTACGGTCAGATATTTACATACAAGAGGTCAACGCACAAATGAAAATTAGAGAAAATATTAAAATAAATAAAACGGGATGAGGATTAAATATATACATTCAACTACGTTTTATACAATATATATACGTATATACAATATATGTAATATAATATACAATTTCGTGCGACTATATTACAGCAATGACATCTATATAATGGCAGAACGGCCAAATAAAATAAACTAAAGTATATTAGCATAGTATGAATTTACATGCGTATTGATTTCTATTAGTAAATAAGTAGTAGAATCCGTTTATTATGACTCCGCTTATAACTGACCAACGACTTACTATGACGTCATTACTGATGTGCAAAGTTTGGTTTTCATATTAAATTCTCTGTGACAAATTCGGATAAGATGACTTCGCTTACTATGACGTAAAAATCCTATTTGCATGAAATGATGTCCGGTTATACTGACACATTTGCTGGGTTTCGTGGCCGTCACCACGTACCTTTCCCTGCAAGGACGTTAGGTGCGTTTGTGGCGTGTAAGGTATTTTAGTTTTGATTCTCAGTTACAAATTGATATTTGTTTAATAAAACTCATCTCTCACAAAGGAATTTGAGATTAATATGGAAAACTTAAAAAAATAAGAAGTTGTACAACTATGCTTTATATGACATCCGCTTAGTATGACGTGTTTGTCACTTCCCTTCGATGTCATTATAAGCGGATTCTACTGGATTACAGTTACAGTCAGCTATAATATAAGTCAGTATTTAGACTATTTAGATCCGCCAATATTTGACAAGTGTCGCTGCTGCGATGAGGTTTATAAAATACATACAGTTAAATAACATACTTACTCAAGAGAGAGCATAGAAATATTACAAATGATGGCAGAAAAGTTTAAAGTGATCATGATAATAAAATTATACTTACTCAAAATAATAATAAACATATATGTGCTATAGACAAACAATAAGCAAAGCCAAACGACCTAAGTGACGGAATACCAAAGCAGATGTTTAAAGTACTTACAGTCGCCATCAGATATATCGGAGCGGCCGAGGTGGGCACAAATATCTGAACACGGCTCTATCGTCAAGGAGCTAGGGTACTTGTTCAGATATTTTTGAACACCTCCGCCGCTCCGATATACCTATCTAATGGCGACTGTACAATGAGATACGAATGTAATTTAAAAAGGTAAAGTGTGTGGATATTTCTTATCTTATGCTGCCTTTTTTGTCATCCCTTAATCCAGTGACTTAGGGTCTCCCCAAACTTATCGACGCGGAATCGGCAATGCCAATAAAAAGCGGCCAAGTGCGAGTCGGACTCGCCCATGAAGGGTTCCGTATTTAGGCGATTTATGACGTGTAAAAAAAAACTACTTACTAGATCTCGTTCAAACCAATTTTCGGTGGAAGTTTACATGGTAATGTACATCATATATTTTTTTTAGTTTTATCATTCTCTTATCTTAGAAGTTACGGGGGGGGGGACACACATTTTACCACTTTGGAAATGTCTCTCGCGCAAACTATTCAGTTTAGAAAAAAATGATATTAGAAACCTCAATATCATTTTTGAAGACCTATCCATAGATACCCCACACGTATGGGTTTGATGAAAAAAAATTTTTTGAGTTTCAGTTCGAAGTATGGGGAACCCCAAAAATTTATTGTTTTTTTTCTATTTTTGTGTGAAAATCTTAATGCGGTTCACAGAATACATCTACTTACCAAGTTTCAACAGTATAGTTCTTATAGTTTCGGAGAAAAGTGGCTGTGACATACGGACGGACAGACAGACGGACAGACAGACAGACAGACATGACGAATCTATAAGGGTTCCGTTTTTTGCCATTTGGCTACGGAACCCTAAAAATGAAACTTTATGTCCACGCAATAAGAGCGAAAAAGACGCCGACGCGTCGGCCGTCGACGGCCGAACGGAGCCGAACCGAACCTTACCTGTTTATGCTGTTTACTATCCGCGTCGATAAGTATGGGGAGACCCTTTAAAACACTGATACGCAGCATATCGATAGTATTGCGCTTATGTTGCAATCAAACAAGAAATAATGAATGGCGCGCGGTGTACCAACAGTTCACTATTGTTTATTACGTTGTTGTGTATGAGCATCAATTGATATAATGCTTTACAATGCTAATTACAATTCTTGACTCTTATACATAGTAACAACGAGTAGGCATAGGCAAGTAATGTCGAATTTTTAAGAGTTCGGTTTGATTTACGATTCCGAAGACGTTTTAACTAAAAATTAAATTAGTATATTTGTTAGCTCGTACCTTCAACCACTGTGTTAGCAAATTAAGCTCCAAAATGCATCCAAACAGAGAAAGTAAAACTGATAAATAGCCAAGCGTATCGACATTCAAGACTGGCATCATCAGAAGCCACTAACACACAAGCATTCATTGAGACACCACACCACAGCCAGTTATAGCACGATGACAACCAAGATATTCGTGCTGTGCGGTATTTTATAGTTATACCAAATTGCAGAACTTTAGCTTTTTTAAGTACATAAAGTTTGCACGTGCACGTGCACAAAACGACATTAAAGACATATTTAAATAACCATTTGTACACCGTATTGCAACGAAATAAGGTTTACTAATGATCACTGTGTTTATTTGGTGTCAGTGCGCGTACTCGTAGGTATGTGTAGTTACGTACATTTTACTTTCTCTGCCGCACAAACAGTAAGAAAAACAAACAATAGTTATTAAATAATAACAAAAGTAGCCGTCGTCCGCCGTCCGCATGCCGCTACCGCTAACTCTAGGGGGGGGGGGGGAGGGGAGGGGGAAACGTAACAAAATAAACTCTGGAAACAAACTATTAGCGTCAAATTATAAACTATTTTCGAAATAGGATAATTCAAAACGATAAATACTTTGCCATAGGTATATATATGGACTCGAGAACTCATTCAGAAGTAAAAATTCTATAAACCGGGTTTAATCGTTTAAAAGTATTTAATTTATCCGATTTCGAACGTCACACGCATAACACAATTTTTAATAAAATAAATTAAAATTGTAATTTATCAAAAAATACATTTACCTACTCATTATCTAAGTTTATTTTTTATTTTTTGTTTCAGAAAATAAATGTACGTAGTATATTATTGAAAGTTTTTAAAAACGAGTTAAATAATAATTTTAAATTCCTTTAAAAACATGTACAATAACTATGACCTACGTGAAGTGATCCGTGGCGGGTATGTATGTTTGTTCCCAGTCAGCGTGTGCCGGTACGTACCTTGCCGGGCGGGTTGGGGCGGGGCGGCGCGGGGCGCGGGGGCGGCGTCTTGTGCCGCTTGGGGGGCAGCGAGGGCGTGGGCGAGGCGCGCGTGGGCGCGTGCAGCGCGGCGAACGGGTCCGCCTCCCAGGTGGCCTGCCACACGTTACATGTATGTACGCGCGTCGGCTGCGGCGAACCGGGTTACACGAAATGCTAAGCGCGAGTGCTCGAACGCTCGACGCGGCGTTGAACGCCCCGCCGGTCGCTCGCCCGCAGAGGCCGTACACTATGTTGACATACAGGGTGGATTTTCTTTTTGGGTCAGTGAGGGCAGCTACCAGATCCCGTGCTGCTACGAGAAAACTGTCTAAGAAGACCTTCGCTCGATTTCAAATTAATGAAGATTGGCTTTTACAGATTTTGGAAAAAACATACAGGGTGCGAGAAAATGGTCATTTTTGACAAACTTTTTTTTTTTGATGCCAATCGATCCCATTCCTATTAAGGATCAAAAGCTTGTATGGAACCAAAAAAAATTCCGGCGAGAAAAGCCACAAATCGAGAAAAACTTTTCCCATACAATTTGTATGAAAATGAAAACTTTTATTTTTCACATGCTATTTTTGTATGCCAATCGATTCCATTCCTATCCAGTATCAAGTTTCCTAGGGGTCAACTTACGGTAATGTACTAAAAAGGCACAAATTAATAAAAACTTTTTCCATACATTTACTATGGAGAAAATGTGAAATGTTATTCTCAATTTTCTATCTCGCCCATCAGTCCTACAGCAATGTCTTCATACAGTATTATGATCCTTAAATGTAACAGGACTGATTGGCCAGATAGAAAATTGTGAATAAAATTTCACATTTTCTCCATAGTAAATGTATGGAGAAAGTTTTATCCCATCAAAAACATTACATGTAAAAAGGTGCAAGTCTCGCAACGCTTTTACTACAAAAAAGTTTTGAGATGTAATGTGAAACCAAGTCGTTTATTTTAATCAGTGCCAGGGGGTGTTAAAACCGTATCAATAAGATATCTTCATATCTTTAATTTGTAATACGTATAATGACTTGGCCATCGCACAGCTGCATAATAACAAAAGGATCATCGTCATCTATTAAAAATAATTCTAATTGAACATAACGCTAGCGCTAATTGCAATTTGAGCATTATACATAGCATTATGTGCGATTGCCAAGTCATTATATGTATTACAAATTAAAGATATCTTATTGATACGGTTTTAACACCCCCTGGCACTGATTAAAATAACCGACTTGGTTTCACATTACATCTCAAAACTTTTTTGTAGTAAAAGCGTTGCGAGACTTGCACCTTTTTACATGTAATGTTTTTGATGGGATCTCATCTCTTTTTGTAGGCTGTCCTTCTTTTCGGGTACTCATACCCATACTATGTATACACATATTATAACTAAACATATCTTCATTCATAGTCACATCGTGAGTACATCGTAGTGTACCTTTACTTTACCTACTATTTGTAGGAACTGCAACAGTAACTTTGTAATATCATATATTTATATGGGATTACAAACTTACTTATGCAGTTCTTAGATCTTTAAAACGTGACTGATATTGCAATATTTTTAGGTTTACCCTTTATGTGGCCATTAAACACTAACTCTGTACCAAATTTCAGCTCTCTGAGTTTATGGGAAGTACTAATTCTATTCTGATGATCATGAGTGAGTGAATGAATGAGTGTCATAAATGCGAAACTTTGCTTTCGCTTAAATTCGGAACTAAATGACCTACAGACTTGAAATTTTGGATTTTAATTGTATGTGATTATAGCTTACTGGATGACGAAAATTTCTGCGTTCTGGTCTTATCCAGAGGTTCTCAAATAGGGGCCTGAAAATGCGGCGAAATGGTTCCAGTAAAGGATGGTACCGCAGTGTTTGCTTCGCGCTCGACTTGGCGGGGGCACTGCCGTGCCCCCAGATTAATTTGTGGCTTTTTAGAACATTACCGTAAGTTGACCCCTAGGAAACTATTGATACTGGATAGTAATGGAATCGATTGGCATACAAAAATAGCATGTGAAAAATTAAAGTTTTCATTTTCATACAAATTGTATGGGAAAAGTTTTCCTCGATTTGTGGCTTTTCTAGCCGGAATTTTTTTCCATACAAGCATTTGGCATTTGGTTCCATACAAGCTTTTGACCCTCAATAGGAATGGGATCGATTGGCATCAAAAAAAAGTTTGTCAAAAACGACCTTTTTCTCACACCCTGTATGTTTTTCCAAAATCTGTAAAAGCCAATCTTCATTAATTTGAAATCGAGGGAAGGTCTTCTAAGACGGTTTTCTCGTAGCAAAACGGGATCTGATAGCTGCCCTCACTGACTCAAAAAGAAAATCCACCCTGTATAACGTAATAGTATTTTTTCTACTCCCGCACTTTTATTTGTCATTTAAAGGGTCGTGCACACACCTTTAAACCTCTATCTTATAGTTGTCAAGCACTGACTTAATATAAAAGAAATAGACACACAAAGCAGAACAAAAACGTCAAAAAATGTGGATCCCAATGACGTTTCGCACCATTTGCATTGATGATAAAAACGCTTACGTAAATTTTGAGTCAAGATAAATGTTTCGTACAGAAAAGAGCTTAATGTCGTAAGCATTAAGTGTCAAATTTGCAAACATAAGTACCAACACTGTTAAAAAATTTAGTCCGATGGCACTAAACGTAACGTATTTACGTCAAACAACGTCAAACGAGAATAATGAACGAATGGAGTCACTTTGGTACACTTTAATATGTATTACTGTACAAGAAAACCAATTGAAGTAATAAATAAAACAAATTTAATTTAATCGGGAGCTCAAATAAAATTAATTCGTGGTTCAAATTCAAACAAATCAAATTTTTAATTCGTAAGTATACGTCTTTAAATACTAATTTCCTTGAAATAAATTCTACTTATTAAATAACTGTGTATTTAAGATCTACATTTACTCATAGCGCGGGTGCACGGGGACATTTAGATACTGATTGGATTTTTTTTATAAAGTCTACCTATACCTACCTTTATAAAAAAAATCCTGTGGTTGTCATTGTGTTCCGACAGGTTTAGCATTTACAGTTAGTCGATATAAGCCCTTATTGGTGGTGTATATGTCGGAAACAGGGAAATGGGCCGAACACACAAGTGCCGTTTTGCCTTGTTTAAAACTGCATCACCCCTATCTCTTGCTATAATTAAATAGCAGTCCACTTTGCACGTCGCATAGGTTTTCTTGGAAATCTTGAATTTAAACATAATATTATTTCTTATGAATTCCATATAAAAATATAAAAAAATATTGACCTCACATCGACTCATTAGATTTTTGTTCCTTAACATCCCTTCTTTGGTACTAACAAATTAATTTATTCAAAACCATAAAATTACCACCAGATTACATAAATTATGTAATGCTATCCAAAGAACTAACCGAAAGAAATACATTCCATCCTTTTTCCTTGTTTTATCATTGTTATTTTTACATATTTTAACGGCACATTTCGTAATTGTTGACAACTTCACATTTGAGCGTTTCAAACAAGACTAAACGAAAAAGTAATGCATGATCTGTTTTGACATCACTTTTGTGGGGCCATTTTTGGCGGCTGATTGGGTATCCAGTTCTTTATACTATATCAATGTTGTCAAGACAAGTCTTTAGTCTATTCCCCAAAAAAGTATTTGTGCATACACGCAGTATTTTTTTGGCACTTTTACGATACTTCGTGTATAGTTTGTAGCTTTCTAATAGAGCCCGAAGGCTAATCCTATTGTCTATTGTTAAGTAAAACCGCTCGTGCCACGTGCCACAACCACCTGCATAAAAAATCGGTACTTCGGTTACTGAGTGCCGGCGAGTCGAACGCTACAGAACCAGTCTAAAATGTGTCATCGAGATGCGTAACAAAGGCGCGTTATCGGAGAGCGCACCTACACTGGTTTTTTGAGCGTTGGACTAGCCCGCGCTCAGGTGCCAAATAGAATAATTAGGACCCTTTTTTGCTGGTAAGTAGCACGTGCGGTTTTACTGAACAATAGACAGTAGGATAAGCCTTCGGGCTCTACTAGAAAGCTACAAACTATAATCACCACTTAAAAAATATTGTATGAAATACATTGTTGCCAACCTAATTTTGACAGATGAGTGAACCATAGACATGTTTTTTTTATTTCATTCATTCTTTTCCCGCCCGCACCCTCCATTCTTTGCTACTTCTTGAATGAAAAATATTTGTTAAATTTACAATTTTATTTCAGAGTTACAGTATTTTGGCATATTAGTTTTATGTGAAAATTAAGACAAAAAAATATGAAATCTTTATTGTATCATATAAAAGACACTATTTTAAATCGATTAAAACTGGTTAACCCAAACTACAGTTTCTCAAGATACGCGAGTTTGGATTGACACGGCAGAAATAAAAGTACGGGAGTAGAAAAAGCGGCCAAGTGCGAGTCGGACTCGCCCATGAAGGGTTCCGTATTTAGGCGATTTATGACGTATAAAAAAAAACTACTTACTAGATCTCGTTCAAACCAATTTTCGGTGGAAGTTTACATGGTAATGTACATCATATATTTTTTTTAGTTTTATCATTCTCTTATTTTAGAAGTTACAGGGGGGGGGGACACACATTTTACCACTTTGGAAGTGTCTCTCGCGCAAACTATTCAGTTTAGAAAAAAATGATATTAGAAACCTCAATATCATTTTTGAAGACCTATCCATAGATACCCCACACGTATGAGTTTGATGAAAAAAAAATTTTTGAGTTTCAGTTCGAAGTATGGGGAACCCCAAAAATTTATTGTTTTTTTTCTATTTTTGTGTGAAAATCTTAATGCGGTTCACAGAATACATCTACTTACCAAGTTTCAACAGTATAGTTCTTATAGTTTCGGAGAAAAGTGGCTGTGACATACGGACGGACAGACGGACAGACGGACAGACGGACAGACAGACAGACATGACGAATCTATAAGGGTTCCGTTTTTTGCCATTTGGCTACGGAACTCTAAAAAGATATAAAACATCATTACCTCGCCATCAAACTCTACAGTTTGGCGAGTATAAGTAATTTATAAAATGTATGTTAGTTTATCATTAATAAAAAAAAAAAAAAATTATTTTAGCTCAGCCTGGTATAGGTTTCGCCGACTGCTCTAACAGTCGGCGAAACCAGAGTGACTATATCACAATAATAAAAACGTGATTCGTTGTAATTGATGAGGCCCCGAGCCGAGCGGTGAGAGTGGTGAGTACTTACGTCGAGGGGCCGCTTGTTGTCGGCGTCGGCGAACGAGTCGCCGGCGAACGGGTCGCCGCCCGACGCGAACGGGTCCCGCGCGAACCCGGCCTGCGCACCAAACGAACACACGCTCAACCACTAATAGTCTTCCGTTCATTCTGCGTGACGATGAACGAGGCGAAAATATCAACCGGCAGATACGTCAATGAAACTGGCACACCCTAAACCTTACATTTATACCTATTCTAGGATAAAAGGTATCTTTTGTGGAATACAATAGTACATTATTGTCGAGGTTCGGAAGTAGCTCCTTGCCGGCTGAGGATTCGTTTTAAACGGACGACCTTGGGAGTCCGTTTAATTGAATCCGAAGCCGGCAAGTAGCCTTCCGGCCGAGTCGTATATAGTGCTTTTCTCAAAAATGGTGCAAGAAATAGAAATATTTTACAGAAGCGACGTTCTAATTCCCGAAATCGAGACTGCAACGTTTTTAACTTTTTAATTTTTTGACTGACCATAAACTACGCACTTCGCGACCTATTTTTTAACCGGCGACGTTGACTTTGCCGTCCATTTTTGAGAAAATAGTCTTCCGTTCATTCTGCGTGATGGCGAACGAGGCGAAAATATCAACCGGCAGATACGTCAATAAAACTGACACACCCTAAACCTTACATTTATACCTATTCTAGAGACAAACCAAAGAAAGTCTGCAGCGCAATAATTTGACATCGAATTAAAAAACTACATATGGCAATGTTTTCTAAGCAGTCAGTAAACGTCATGCACTATGGTATGTGTTTGTCAAAATCGTTTAAATATTCATTGTGTTTTGTGATGAACGGAATAAACATGGTGAAACCTTACAAAACCGGCGTGCGGGAGTTACTTTTCCGCATGACGAATAATTTTACACTTGTAAAAAGTCAGCACGAGGCGATTCAAGCTGAAAAACGACAATGTTTACAAAATTTGGAGTTGATGACGGGTAAGTGGAATGAAACATCTTAATACTTCACCATATGTACCTACTTAGATAATATAATATTGGTTTAGACTAAGGTTTCACAGCAAATTGAACACACCTAATAGGTATAGGCATACTTATGAACTTCCTCTAACATTTCGAGAAACTCATTGGTACTAGCCGGGTTTTGAGCTCGAACCCACAACCTCCATGCTTATGCTCACGGCATGGGTACCTACTAGTTAAAGCTAAAATTAATTTTTAATATATGTTTATTGTTTTAATGGTTTATTTCGTTTTTCCGAAAACTTTAGTTCGTAAATTGCGGGCAATTTCTCTGTCAATCTAATTACGCCTTAATGGGAGTAAAAGAGAAAGATGCTCGCATATTGAGAACTTCGGTGTTCGCGGTAGGCCCTCTGTACCTATTTACCGCCGTCGCGGATATTACAAAAGCTTATTAATTTTGATGAAGCCAAATGTCACATTCTCCCAATATTATTTATCAATATTAGTATATGTCTACATATTAATAGTGACATCTATTGTTGGAATGAAATTTATTTTACCATAAAAATTAAGCTGTGCATACAGCTTAATTTTTTCATAGACGGTAAATATGGTAGAAATTTCACAAGTATCAAGACTATTTAATCCATTTTCTGTGGTGTTGTCGCATACTGATTTTTAAAAACTACTTTTAATCTAGCGCTGCAGACTTTCTTTGGTTTGTCTCTAGGATAAAAGGTATCCCAACAAAAACATAAATGTGAAATGAAATCGCCAGTTCGTTTTTCTTTGAACTCGGCTGGACACGCTACCGCGTGTCTAGATCCTTTGTGGAATACAAAATATAATATAGTCCGGAGCGGGGATCGGATACCGGTACTTTTGTATGGGAACGAAAACGGTATTTTTTCGTTCTTTGCTAATTATTTCATTTCCAATTACGAAGGCGTTACCTAAACACACAACTGAATCCTACATTTTGAATGTAAAATAATTCGAGAAATATGGTTATTTCGATGTTTTTGCAAAAAACCGGTTTCGATCCCCGGTCCGGAGGTTGCATAATTTTTGTCTTTCATTCAAATCCGTCGAATCGTTCAAATCGAACGACGCGGCTATTTCACGTCTCAACATGAGACGAAACATCCATTTGTCAATAGATCAACCCGTAAACCGGAACGAACCGGCTCCGCGGTGACGCACAGAGCGTCACGAGGCGCGAACGAATCCCCCGTTATCCACATCGCGCTTCACCCGCCTTCAGAAGGCGCGTCGAGCCGGCTCGCCGCGATAGCACAAAACAGATACAGTACAGAAATCAATCTACATACAAAGTGCGCTCGAGCAACGCACACATAGACACTGCTCACGGACACGATATCTCGGACCGGTCGGGACCAGTGCGAGCGCGAGTGTCAACCGCTTGAAACACGCGTCTGTAAACTTTTTTGTGCAATTATGGAGAAACAAAAAAAAAGTTATTATGACTGTTCAGTGGACGGTTGTTTAAATTCAACATTAAACGGTGAATTGTCGTTTTTTAAGCTACCAGTGGTTTCAGAGAGGTAAGTACTGCCCTGCTAAGCCGAAAAGCGCTATCTCAAAACAAAATTCATTGCTAACTTATACTCTACTTTCTATAGCTGAGAATTCCATTTTCAAAATCATTTGTTTTTGAGATAGCGCTACTTGGCTTAGGAGGGTAGAGTAGGTATCTGCTTGTATTTCAATGGTTCGTTTTAACGTTAAACAGAACAGTTAGGTAGGTAGGTAAGCACCCCGCCCCGGCCCCTACCAGATACGAGTGCCACTACCACGATAGTTTTTTGTGCATAAATCATAGTCGACAACCCTAGAGCGACCGCCGAGCGTAGGTATGAAAAGTGAAGTACATACATGTGATTGACTTCTGTACTGTGTCTATTTTGTGGCGACAGGCTGCAGGGCGGCGCGAGTTCACTGACCTGCGCGGGCACGGCGCCGGACTTGGGCGCGAAGGGGTCGCGCGTGTCGGCGGCGGGCGCGGAGAAGTCGTCCTTGAAGGGGTCCGCGAAGCCGCCGTTCATGTCCGAGAACCCCTTGCCGGCCGGCCGCTCCTCCTGACACACGAGTTTATTATCTTATGTATAATTGGCTACGCGACTAATTTTTTTTTATGGTATCGATCGATCGGGTTCGTTTTTAGGATCAAATGTCTATATGGGACCCGTTGCATTAAAGCAACACAAAAGTTAGAAATTGTAGTCAAAGTCCGACAGTCGCACTTCACTCGCGAAACGCCCTATACAGAACGGCCGGAGGCCGGGACGTCATCGCCCACGTTGTAGTATGGACAAAACGAGAAAATTGCGTTTTTGTCGGTGAAATATTGCGTTTATGTTTATAGTCGCTATACAATATTTTTTTTTCTGAAATGTAAGGAATCGAACGGTACCCTCACTTTTATCGTTTTCGGAAGTTAAAAAAAAACTTAAATTTTGAAACTTTCGGGTCCCGTATTTTTGTAATTTTTCAATATTTTATTTTAATATCCACATTATTGTGATAAATTGCTCGTTCGCTATCTATTTTACTAGATTTTGTTATAAAATTCAACACGTGTCAACAACTCTATTGCCGATTTGATATGTCAAAGAGTCGGTATCATCTTGGGTCGTCCCATTCGTTTTTCGTCAAGTTCTTAAATTAGTCCTATTCTGCTTTCGTCACTCATTCTACATTGAAAGCCACCGACGATTGTGACGAATGTAGAATGAGTGACGAAAGCAGAATAGGACTAATTTAAGAACTTGACGAAAAACGAATGGGACGACCCAAGATGATACCAAAGAGTGAGTAAAGAGTAGTGGTAGTGTAGGCGCCAACCTCCCCGGCGCCGACGAGGCGGTGGAGGCTGGCGCGGTCGACGGCCGGGCGCACGGCGAGCGCGGCCTGCGCCGCCGCGCCGCCCGCCGCCAGCGCCTCCGCGCCCTCCGAGATCAGGCGCAGCTGCTCCTCCAGGTGCGTTATCTTTATGTTCGCCTGCGAACGAACGAAACATGTTTATTACTAGTACATTACTGCAGACGCCGGGAAAGAAGGGCTTGCCGGGTGAGTAGGTATAGCCGGCCGACCGTAGGGAGGCCGGATAGTGATACGAAGCCGGCAAGACCTTTTCACGGCTAGGCATGTATAGTGCTTTTCTCAAACATGCAATGAAATAAAAAAATACACCACTCGAAAAACAAATTTATAGTCTTTATATTAAAAATCCAACTTCACAACAAAAGTTTTTTAATTTTCCTTCCAATCCCGCCATAATTGTTTTTTTTTTTACGGAATTCGTCCGTATTTCGCGTGTGTAGTGTTCGAATAGACCTTATTAGGGCCATTATGCACAATCTGATAATAAGAATCTCAATTTCTATAAATAAAATAAATGCAGAGGATTTTAAATATTGTCTATGGTCTCTGGTGACTCACGTATAGACAAAATTTTAAATTTATTCATCAACACATTGAATCTGTTCGGTGCAATGCACCTTTAACACGTTTTAAGCCTCGTGCGGCGCGAGCGCGCCCTGTCAGCAAAAGACGCGTTAACCAATAATTTGCATTAACCTAAATTCAGTGTACTTTTCGGAACCATCGCGGCCGGGTGCATTCGATCACTATAACATTTCATAACATAACTTTTAACAATCATTTAACTATTAACATTTTAACATTAATAAACATTTTCTCTACTTTCTCTCGACTTTTAACATTCATCGCGAACCCGCACCCGCACATGGTCCTTCGAACAGGATCTCGCGCGTTTTGATACTGTGGTTGATAGCCGTGTGAGGTGAACGAACTTTTAAACTCAACGAGTGAGGGTTGCAGCGTTTGAAGGAGAGGAGTAGCAGAGTCTCAACAGCAACAGTGGTGGTATTGGCAGTAACAGAGCAGCGCTAAGAGATATTCAAGTAAGATCTTTCCTTATTATACTTAACCGTCGTCGGTCAAGATGGCTTACATTCAACGTCAAGGAGAGATTCAGCGGCTTATTGAGGCGTCTTTCTCGAACTTTAAAAAAGATAGTTCGGACAGGAAGACGAAGCTTGAATATTTTAAAACGCGTTTAGATACGTTAAACGAATTATGGAGCGAGTTCCAGTTTAACCATGAACAGATAAGTATGGTAGAGAGTCGGTCTAATTCGTACTTTACTAACAGGATTTATGAGAGCGCTAAGGAAACGTATTCTACTTTCCACGCGAAGCTAACAGCAGGGTATCAAGCATTGTTTGAGAAGAACATGGAATCTAAGATCGACCTCAACCCGTCAGAAACGAACACGTCTACAACTCTCAACAAGGACCGGGCAGAAGCATCTGCGAAGGATGATAAACCAACATCCGTCACTGAAGTTGGAGGTAATAAACTTAGCAAACAGCAGAGGGGAACAGAAAGTAAGATGGACGAAATGATGCGAAAGCAACAGGCTAACATAAAAGCCTTTGCGCGGACCGTGAACAACATTCAGATTGACCTATTAACAGAGAAATGGGAGCTCGAGGACGCTCTCAAAACATTGGAGGCTCGTTGGTCAGTTATCGATACTTTGCATTGGGAAATGGAAAGCGAGGACTCCCAAAGTGATTCGGCGTATGAAGATATGTTCAACAAACACGAAAAAACCTACAACATGATGAAGAAAAACATTAATAAAAAAGTATGGTCTGTAAAGCATAAAGTTAAATCTACACCAGTTTTAGACATTCCTACGTTTTACGGAAATTATAATTCTTGGGTCTCTTTTAAAGATTTATTCAGTGAAGCAATTCACAATAATTCGTCCTTATCAAACGCTCAAAAAATGCAGTTTTTGAAGTCAAAAGTAAAAGGTGAAGCAGAGCGTCTAATTCAACATCTTCAGATAAGTTCGGATAATTATGTAGTTTGCTGGGAGATTCTCAACAATCGGTACAATAACACTAAGCTAATATTTAACTCGCACATGAACATACTATTTGGGCTCCCTATCATGCAGCAGCAGACTTTAGCCCAAATAAAGAAACTACATGACACGGCGACAGAGTGCCTGCATGCGGTTAAGAATTTAGGGGTAAATATTAGTACGTGGGATCCATTGGTAGTTTATATTTTAACTCAAAAGCTCGACTCTGAAACACATAAAGACTACATAGAGTCATTGAAAAACTCAAGAGAATTGCCGGTACTAAAAGATTTCTTCGATTTCTTAGAAGGAAAGTTTACAAGTCTCGAAACATCTCGCCGAAAGCAGGAACCTCTAATCAACAGAACAAACTCTCAACAGTCATCGACCTCCAACAACACGAAGCCTATGCAATCATACAATAATCGTCCTTATTACAACAGCAATAGTGGAGCCAACAAAAGCAATGGAAATGTAACTATTGCAAAAACTATGCACGTTTCAAGTATCAAATGTCCGTTGTGCAAGTTTCCACACGGAATCTACAGTTGTCGACAATTTTTGCAAATGCCAATGGAAAAACGATTCCAAACGGTCAATAAACTCGCGTTATGCATAAATTGCCTATTTAGTCATAATGGAAATGCTTGCAATTCAAATAAAACATGCCAGAAATGCTCAGGTCAACATAACACATTATTACACGAAGCATGTGTAAAAAGTGCAGCAACAGCAACTCAGTCATCGACCTCAACTTATGCAACGAATGCAATTACTTCGAATAAACAGATGGAATACGTAACAAACATTTCACAGACTTCATCCTGTGAAACTTTACTAGCTACCGCCATACTGAAAGTGCAGGCAGCAGATGGCACCTACCACACCTTCCGGGCCCTGGTAGACCCAGGAAGCCAAATTTCACTTATAACAGAACGGGCCGCTCAGATACTTAACTTAAAACGAGATAAGTGTTCTGGGGTCATCTATGAATTGGGAGAAAAAGAAAACGACTGTAAGGGCAAACTGAAAATACAATGTATGTCGATGTACAATGATTTCACATTTAATGCGAAAGTTTTTATCATGAACAAAGTTGTGAAATGCCTACCAGGCGAAACATTTTCGAAACCTTCGTGGTCCATGATACAGAATCTTAACCTGGCCGATCCAGACTTCAACGTTAGTCGTCCAGTAGATCTGCTTCTAGGATCAGTAGTAAACGCTCAGATAAATTTAGATGGTAAAATTAAGGGTTATGTTATGTTACGATTCATAAGTGCTTGTTGCTAGGCCTACATGAATAAAGATATTTTTGACTTTGACTTTGACTTTTGGGTGAAAATGAGTTGCAGCCTCTCGCGCAAGAGAGCCAACTCGGATGGCTTTTAAGCGGAAACGACGAAGAAGAACTGGAGACCTACCATTGTAACATTATCATAAACAACTTAGAAGAGATACAACAGTTTTGGGAAGTGGAAGACATAATGGAAGAAGGAAATCTATCACAGGAAGATTTAGAATGCATAAAACATTATGAAGAAAACACAAAACGAACAGTGGACGGCAGATACGAAGTGCGTATTCCCATGAAACCAAACTTTCAAGAAAAGTTAGGAGACTCTAAAACAAAAGCGATAGCTCAATTCAAGCACATGGAAAAGAAGCTCCAGAAACAAAGCAAACTAGCTGAAGCGTACAAAGCCTTCATGAAAGAATACAGCGACTTAGGACATATGAAACCTGCCGTGGGCAACAACAAGGTGGAGTGCTACTATCCTCATCACATTGTGGAACGCGCAGAATCACTTTCTACCAAGTATAGAGTCGTGTATAATGCTTCCAGCAAAACATCAACAGGATACTCACTAAACGACTTAATGTACAGGGGCCCAAATTTACAAAAAGATTTACAAACACTGTTACTAAAATGGAGGCAGTACGAGTTTGTGTTCTGCGCTGACCTAGAAAAAATGTTCCGTCAGATCCTAGTACATGAGGACGACCAACCCCTTCAAAAAATCATCTGGAGAGACGAGCACGGGACACTACAATCATTTCAGCTTACAACAGTTACATACGGAACAAAAAGTGCAAGCTTTTTAGCCATGATGACGCTAAAGAAGCTAGCCCGTGACGAACGAGACAACTACCCAGAAGCCTCGAAAATTTTGGAAGAATCATTCTACATGGATGACCTAGTACACGGTGCGCACTCCATAAAACAATCTATAAAATTAATCAACGACATAACAGTTCTATTAAAAACAGCAGGATTCAATTTGCGGAAATGGTCCTCAAACAAACAAGAAGTATTGGAACATATACAAAACAACCAAGAAAACCAAAACCTACTAATCAATTTTAAACAAGATGACATATCTAAAACACTCGGTTTAAGTTGGAATCCAGCAGAAGACATTTTTACCTTTCAATGTAAAATTGAAAAACAGAAAAACAAACCAACAAAAAGAACTCTCCTATCTGACATCTCCAAACTTTTTGACCCACTAGGCTGGCTTGCCCCGCTTAGCACCAAACTCAAAATTTTATTCCAAAAAGTGTGGAAACAGACCGTTCAATGGGATCAACCTATACCAGAGGAAATATACATGGAATGGTCCAAAATACAGGAAGACATTCACCTAATTAATGAATGTAAAATACCCAGATGGCTATTATGTAAACAAAATGACATGATTCAACTGCACGGGTACTGTGACGCATCAATGGAAGCCTACGCCTGTGTAGTATATGCACGGATTAAACATCAAACAAAACCAATTCTCGTCGCAGCGAAAACAAAAGTCGTCCCACACAAGAAACAATTAACACTTCCAAAGCTCGAATTAAGTGGAGCACATCTTCTTTCGAAGCTAATGGCAAAAATAAAAACATCTTTACAACAGCATACAGTGGAGACATTTGGCTGGTGTGATTCTAAAATCGTCCTTGGATGGTTGCAAGGTCAACCAAGCCGTTGGAAGCCATTTGTAGCAAATCGCGTAGAACAAATAAAACAGGTGATGCCCGAAGAACAATGGCGCTATGTAAAATCATCAGAAAACCCCGCGGATGCTGCAAGCAGAGGACAGACAGCATCTCAATTAAAAGACAACTCCCTATGGTGGTCAGGGCCAACTTGGTTAGCTGATTTCCAGTCAGAACTTGAATGTTCTCAAAAACCAACATATACTACAACAGAAGAAGAGAAAACATCATATGCATCGAATGTAGCGCAAAACAATAACAAACATGATGTCATACACAATTTACTAGAAAAATATAATTCTATTACAAAAGTAACACGAATCGTAGCCTACATATTGAGGGCATTCACTTTAAAGCGACAATGCTTACCAAGCTATCTCACATTACAAGAGTTGAGAAAAGCAAAATTGGCTATAATTAAATGTGTGCAAAACAACGAATTAGGAGAAGATATTGAACATTTACGTACGCACAATAAAGTCGAAACAAGAAGCAAGCTTTTCACATTATACCCTTTCATGGACAACAGCGGTATCCTTCGAGTGGGAGGTCGCCTCGAAGAAGCGCATTTATCTTACGAGATGAAACATCCAAAAATCATTCCGAAGGAGTCACGTCTTGCTACGTTACTCATAGAACACGCACACCTGATGACACTTCACGGAGGTGCCAAGATCACTTCAAGCAAGCTGCGAGAAGAGTACTGGGTAATGGGTGGAAACAATAGGGTCAAACAACAAGTTCGAAAATGCGTCAAGTGTCAAAAAATTGATGGGAAAAAACAATATCAGCTGATGGGAGATCTTCCTGCCGCCCGTGTTAACGAAGCAAAACCATTTTTTCACACCGGAGTCGATTACTCGGGATTTGTTGACATAAAAGCAAGCAAGGCGCGTGGAAGCAAAACGTTGAAAGGTTACATTGCCGTTTTCATCTGCATGGTCACAAAAGCGGTACACTTAGAGCTTGTAACTGAACTAACAAGCTCAGCATTCCTGGCAGCTCTAAGGAGGATGGCCGCCAGAAAAGGAGCCCCAAAGCACCTATACTCTGATCAAGGAACCAACTTCGTAGGCGCGAATAACATTTTGAAACAACAGTGGAAGGAAATTCAAAACACATTAGATGATAACTTCTTAGTAGAAATCGCCGAAATGGACATCGAATGGCATTTTAATGCCCCGTCCTGGCCCAGCGCTGGCGGGCTCTGGGAAAGAGCAGTCAGAAGCCTAAAACACCATTTGAAACGGGTAGTGGGTGAACAAAAACTTACTTACGAACAGTACGCAACAGTATTGGCCCAACTGGAAGCATGTCTAAATTCCCGCCCACTATGCCCCCTAACCGAAAACATTGATGACTTAAATACACTGACTCCAGCCCATTTCTTGCAAGGTAGAGCAGGAGTCACTATAATGGAAACATACGAGGACGCACGCACGAAATGGAGTTTAACACAAAAAATATTCAGTGACATTTGGAAAAGGTGGAAGTCTGAGTACTTAAGCCTACTCACAGCAAGACAGAAATGGTGCGATCCTCAGAAAAACCTTGAAATAGGCGACGTAGTGGTCATACACGAAGATAATTTGCCGGCAGGAAAATGGGCGCTAGGGCGAGTAATCGACGTGCACGCAGGTCAGGACGGATATGTGAGAGTAGTAACATTAAAAACAGAAAAGGGAATACTCAAAAGACCCGTAGTAAAACTATCTGTCTTGCCCCTGGAAAAGCCTAAACCAGAAAAACAACCCGCCGAACAAAACACCCTGAAACAATCAAAAACAAAAAAAACAGCCAAACGGGGATGCATGGCATCCATGTTGATGATGCTATTTTATTTCCTAACATTTTTAGCAGCCGGAAATTGCGTCAAAATGACGCCTATCAACGAAGGTCAAGGATTGTACTTCGATAAACTGGGAACAATGCAGCTAGTTAGAGACGAGTGGAAACTAGTTGCGTACTACGACATGAGCCCTTTCTGGGAAGGGGTATCTGCATACAGAAAGTACAACGAACAATTGGAAACTATTTGTAAACAAGTAAGAAGCCTCTCACACTGTGACGTCATCCTTCTACAACTACGGCATTCGTACGATGAGCTGCAACATTACAATAAAGTATTATCCAGACATCAGCTGAAACAGCAGACACGCAAGAGACGGGGATTTGTCAACGGTGTCGGGAACCTAGCGAATACTTTATTCGGAGTCTTAGATGATAGATTCGCTCAACAATATCAAAAGGACATAAGTCTTATAAGAACAAATGAAAAACACATCGTCACAATGTGGAAAAATCAAACATCAATCGTAGAAGCCGAATATAACATGCTCTTGAGAACCAAAGACACAATACAAAAGCAACACAAGTTAATACATCAACATTTACTTTCTTTAGAAAAGGACACCACTGCAATGGAGAAAGAAATCACAGCTGCAGAGAGCATATCTCAATTTACAGTCGTAGCTATGGCTGCAAATAATTTATTAAGCCACCTTAAAACAATCCAAGACATGTTATTAGAGACTATAACTAACATTTACAATGATAAAATGAACATACATATTATTAGCCCCGAGCAACTACAGAAAGAATTGAACACTATATCTGGTCAACTTCTAAGCGACCTTACCCTACCAATCGACAACACACAAACACACCTTCAAAACATCTACCAAGTATTAAAAGTTAAAGCAAGAATGACTGACCAATATATGATATTTGAGATTCGCATTCCATTAATAACTCGTGATCGTTACGATCTTTATAACATTATTCCGGTCCCGCATAGCTCAAACATAAATATGATATCTGTTATCCCCATAGAAAAATACGTAGCAATGAACCTTCAAAAGGACGCATACATGCCATTGCAAGAAAGAGATCTTGAAGTTTGTATCATACGAGACCCGTTTACGTATATGTGCCCGCTTAAGGTCCCTATATACAAAATGAACACCGACCAGGATTTGTGCATAAAGGAAGAAAAGCAGAATTTAAAATGCAAAACAAGCATAGCCGCGTGCCAGAACAAGTGGATTAGCCTGTCAAAGCCAAATTATTACTTATATTTTGTTGCGATCAGTGTCAGTTTCGAACAATATGCTCAGATCGAGTTACGGCACAAACATTGGCACGCGCTAATATTATTTATATCGAGGAGAATTGCATTGTAAAAACAGATAACTTTGCAATTCACACGCACATGAATATGCAAAGTAAAACAGATTTAAAAGACAGCATACCTACACCAGAAATCGACCCAATTAACCACATAATAAACATTACAGTCGAAAAATTCGAAAACAACAGCTTAATTTTTATGGAAAGGAATGAAGATAAAAACATACAAGAAAAAATAAAAGCACTAAAGGAAAGTCAACTACCCGACGAGAACGACTATTCTATACATGATGTACACCACTACACTGCCATATACTGCCTTTGGATCACAATTATCATAATGGCAATTATACTAATTTGCCGGAAAAAACATTGCCAATGGAAACTTCTAGGAGCTCCGGCAACCCCAACAAATCCAGAGGAACCAGCAGCATCGGACAACATGTTCGAGAGACGCCGACCGAACCAGCCGCCGCCGCCGCCGCCCCGAGCGAGCGCGAGCGCGGCCTCCACGCCCTGCAGTGCACGGCGCACCATCACCGGTGACATTTGTAGTGATGACAAGTGTAGTGTTAGTGCGCGATATCGAGCGAAAAGTGTGAGTGAAGGAGAAATAAATAGTGCGCGAGTGAAAGTGCTTACATGTCAGACATCGGAGATGAGTGGATCAACACATATGGACAGGGGAAGCTCCCCAATTTTAAGAAAAATATCATTCAATGAATAATATTCTAGTTTTAAGTTGATTGTACAATCACCTTGTATCATTCTTTTAACATTCCCATCTCATCTCATCGTTTGCCCCCCGCAAGATGTTCGGTGCAATGCACCTTTAACACGTTTTAAGCCTCGTGCGGCGCGAGCGCGCCCTGTCAGCAAAAGACGCGTTAACCAATAATTTGCATTAACCTAAATTCAGTGTACTTTTCGGAACCATCGCGGCCGGGTGCATTCGATCACTATAACATTTCATAACATAACTTTTAACAATCATTTAACTATTAACATTTTAACATTAATAAACATTTTCTCTACTTTCTCTCGACTTTTAACATTCATCGCGAACCCGCACCCGCACAGAATCATACAAATTCGTATTCTTAATATCATTACGTTCGTGTATAACAGGCGTTAACACGGATATTTTGGTCCGAAATAACCATTCATTCACCAAAAATATAAAAAAAAAATATAATTCGGCTGTTTAGTCTGTTCATGGACACAGACCCCATGTTTACATTAGAATTAAAAAAAAAATTACTTCCCGGCCTAGGCCTTCAATTTCGTATGAAATTCCTTTACAGTTCTCTGGAGTTGCTCCGCCCTAAACGTGATACTTCGAAGCCTGATATAACGCCCGGAGCGACGACATTTCATTGCATGTTTGAGAAATAGTACATTACTGCAGACGCCGGGAAAGAAGGGCTTGCCGGGTGAGTAGGTATAGACGGCCGACCGTAGGGAGGCCGGATAGTGATACGAAGTCGGCAAGACCTTTTCACGGCTAGGCATGTATAGTGCTTTTCTCAAACATATGCAATGAAATAAAAAAAATCACCACTCAAAAAAACAAATTATAAATATCAACCACAAATAGCTACACGACAAAAGTTTTTTAATTTTCCTTCCAATCCTGCTGTTCAAGTTAATTCATATACGATTTGATGTTTACGCCATCTACTATGTAATCACAATAATTTTAAAGTCCTAATTTTGCATGTGAACCATTGAACGTATCAATCTTATGTAATAATACTCATTACTTCTAATAGATGGCGTTACGGGTCCTAAAAATCATCAAGCATAGTTGTTTACTTGAATAAAGAGTCTTGTACTACCTATCTGCATGAACGCTGCATTTTTAATTCTCCCACATCTCTCATCGACCGGTACAAAAGTGGTCCTTACCGAACGGATATAAGAACTATATTAGTGTGACATCGAAATTAACCTCAAATGTTGTTTACGTTTTAACGAATTTAAATGGATTTAAGAAGAAATTAAAGTGAAAAAACTGTATAATACGTGATAAATAGACTTGATAAGTGTATACAAACGTTGGTGTGCTTATATCTTCATTATGGAAGACTATATTAAGGAACAAGAAAACGTGTACGCGATGTTGACGAAAACTATTTCAAATTACAAGAAATCGCCGAAACAAAGACTGACTAGTGGTTATGTACAGTTACGAATGGAAATATTGACCGAATATTGGAATCAGTTTCACAGCAATCACATGAAAATGTTGAAATTGGTACCTAAACATGAACGAGGAAAGTATGAATATTTCACAAAAGATTATTTTATGGAAGTCGAAGAACAATACATCGAGTTACGGTCAGATATGATGGACTTGTTATTGAAGTTAAGTTCACGGAGCGGAGAAAATACATCGAGTTCACATAACCCTCCAACTGCCACTAGTGTTAGTGATGAAGTCCGGCTGCCTAAAATTAATATTCCACAGTACTCGGGCAGTTATCACGAATGGACTTCGTTTCACGATATGTACACATCGCTAATACACAATAAAACCACACTCAATAAAGTGCAAAAAATGCATTATTTGAAAAGTTGTTTATCAGCGAGAGTAATTACGACATGGCATGGAATATTTTATTAAAAAGATACAACAACAAACGAATTATTGTAAACACAATTTTGGCACGATTAGTGAATCAACGAAAATTAGCTACGGGAACATCGAAAGGGTTACGAGATTTGTTAGACACCACAAGTGAATGTATGAATAAATTGAAAAATCAAGATATACAAGTAGATACATGGGATACACTGGTAATTCATTTAATTGTCAATAAGTTAGACTCCGAATCACACAAAGAATGGGAACTCGAGCTCGGGTCCCTAGAGATTAGTGAATTACCAACACTGAACATGTTAGACAAGTTCCTGGAAAAAAGATTTCGTGTTTTGGAAATGATACAAGCTCCGCCGTCGAGTGCACCTGTAAATAAAAGAAGTTTTCATGTAAATAAGAGCGAACAGAAATGCATTTTTTGTAACCAAGACCACCTATTATACACTTGTAAGGAGTTTACGAAACTTGAAGTAGATAAGAGAGTGGAATATGTGCAAGGCTGGCGGCTTTGTTTTAATTGCCTGGTACCGGGGCATTCAGTCAAGTTCTGCAAACATCGATCTTCTTGCCGCCGATGTGGGAGAAAACACCACTCTCTGTTGCACAGCACGTGGAGCCCGCAGTCTCAGACCTCTGCGCCGGTTCCGGAGGCATCAGCGCAGCTTTTAGAGGATAAAGAAGATACCAAGGAAGAAAAAGAAGATAAAAATAAAAAGAGTATTATATCTCACCTCACTACGGGGAGTCGCGCGCGGCTGATGCCAACTGCATTAGTGCAAGTATATGCTGAAAACGGAGAAAAACACTTGATGAGAGCGCTGTTGGACCCATGTTCACAAGAGTCTTTTATAACTGAGGCCGCAGCACAAAGGCTTCGCTTACGACGTACCTCAGTCAGTGGGCATGTCACGGGAGTTGAGAAAATGAAGACTACACTCAAGTATGTAACGGAAATAGAGTTCTCATCAAGAATCGAGCTTAAGATGAAGATGAAGGCAACTACTTATGTTGTACGACACGTCACCGACATTATGCCGGAGAATGAAGTGAAGATAGAAAACTGGAAACATGTCGAGAAGTTGTGCCTCGCAGATCCAACATGTCACACTCCAGGTCACATCGACTTGCTTTTAGGAGTCGAAGTTTGGAGCGAAGTTATTAAACCTGGAGTGATCAATGGCCCCTCAGGAACACCTATAGCACAAGACAGTCACCTGGGGTGGATTATTTGCGGAAATGTGAGGACAGAACACACTGCCACAAAAAACATCGTCAGCATGCATCTCAATGTTGATCTTAACAACATGCTGAAGAAGTTCTGGGAGTTAGAAACCATAGAAGAAGAAAGCAATACACTAACCTCAGACGAAAAGAAGGCAGAAGACATTTATGAGAAGACACACAAAAGAAAAGAAGATGGTCGTTACGTAGTCAGGTTGCCATTTAGAGAAGAACCACCTGTGCTACCACGTGACTCACGAGAGATAGCAGTGAAGAGATGGATGTCGCTAGAAAGAAGATTAGATAAGAATCAAAAATTGAAACAAGATTACAACGACGTCTTACAAGAGTACATAGATCTGCAACACATGAAGAAAGTAGATGATAAAGAACTAACCGAGAATTGCGTATACCTACCACATCATGCTGTTGTAAGAGACGACAAACAAACTACACGAGTTAGAGTTGTATTTCATGCTTCATGTGCTGGAACTAACGGGGTTACCTTAAACGATGCATTACTCGTAGGCCCTACTCTGCAAGAAGATTTACGCGACATACTGCTGAGATGGAGAACACACAAAATCGCATATGTCGCGGATATCATTAAAATGTATCGGCAGATTGAAGTTAATGAAAAAGATACAAATTATCAAAGAATTGTTTGGAGAACTGATGCTCAAAAACCGATAGAAGATTACAAACTACTTACCGTCACCTTCGGGACCTCTTGCGCTCCCTACTTGGCCATCAAAACCTTACGTCAAGTTGCGATAGATGAGGGTCAAGAGTATCCTGAAGCACAGCGTATAATACTAGAGGATTTCTACATGGACGACGTCCTGTCGGGGCATGAGACAGAAGATCAAGCTAAAATAAATCAGAAAGAAATCACAGCAATTCTCAAAAAGGGTGGGTTTGAGCTTCAAAAGTGGAGTTCAAATAGTGAAGCATTCATGCAAGAGATTGAATCTGTAAAACGATCACCAAAGGCCCAAAGAGAAGTAGATGGAAGAGACAGTATTAAGACTTTGGGTATAATTTGGAACACTAAAGAAGACAAGTTACAAACAACGAATAATTTGAAAGACTCACCTGAACAACCTGTCACGAAGAGGAATGTTTTAGCCGATATAGCTTCATTATTTGATCCAATGGGTTGGCTGGCGCCTGCGGTAGTAATCGCTAAAACATTCATGCAGAAATTATGGCAATTAGGTGTTGGTTGGGACGAAGAACTCGCAGATGACGTGAAGGAAGAGTGGCTGAAGTTTAGAAAAGAGATTCCTGCATTGACAGAAGTAAAGATAAATCGTTGGATACATACCAACGCAGACAGAAGCTCGATTGAGGTTCATGGATTCTCTGACGCCTCGATGAGTGCGTACGCAGCCGTAATATACGTCCGAGTCATCGAAACAGACGGGCAAGTACAAGTATCTCTACTCACGGCTAAAACGAAAACAGCGCCTTTAAAGCAAATATCCATGCCCAGATTGGAGATGTGCGCTGCTGTTCTGCTGTGTAGACTCCTGAAACATGTAGTAAGCATATTAAAAGTTCAAAAACATCAAGTATTTGCCTGGTCAGATTCACAAGTGGTACTGTCATGGATAAAAGGCGACCCAGGTCGATGGACTCCTTTTGTTAAAAACCGAGTTACTGAAATAAAGAAGATGAACGAGATAAACGGGTGGTATTATGTCAATACTAAACACAATCCAGAGGACCCAGCTTCACGAGGAGTGATGCCTAGAAAGCTGTTGACAAATACACTCTGGTGGAATGGACCGGCGTTTCTCAAGGAGCCAGCCATAGAACTGCCGGGAACCGAAGTACCTGAAACAGACTTAGAATGCAAAAAGGTTATAAAAACATTAGTTACTACAACTAAAGAAAATGAAGAGAATTTAATACTTACCTTGATAACTAAATACTCGTCGCTCGGGAAACTGGTTAGAATAATCGCATACTGTCGTAGATGGATGCTGCACCTGAAAAGAAAGAGAGAAAATAAAGATCACTTACCAACTTACCTGACGACTGAAGAGAGATGAAGCACTTACCATTTGCTTAAGACGATCCCAGGAAATCGAATTTCAAGAAGAAATTGAAGATTTAAAGAGTAAGAGACAGCTGAAAAGAAAAAGTCGATTGTTGTCACTCGCCCCCTTTTTAGATCCAAAGGGTGTGTTGAGAGTAGGCGGCCGACTACGCCATGCTGATTTAGAAGCCCAACAGAAGCACCCCATTATAATCACGAAAGACAATGCTCTGTTACCTCTTCTTCTAGCAGAAGCACACAGCAGCACTCTTCATGGCGGTCCGCAATTGATGGTGATGTATCTTCGATCCAAATACTGGCTAATCAACATGACTAATAAAATAAAGAAATATGTACGCAATTGCATCGTTTGTATCAGGCAGAGAGGAGAAACCGGCAGTCAGCTCATGGGGGATCTGCCTGCTATAAGAGTAAAGCCCGCAAAGCCTTTTTTGATCAGCGGAGTAGATTTTGCAGGACCTATAAACGTGCGTATGAGCAAAGGTCGTGGGGCAAAATCCACCAAGGCGTACATATCTCTATTTGTCTGCATGGTGACCAGAGCTTTTCACATCGAACTCGTGAGCAGTTTAAGTACAGAGGCATTTATAGCAGCTTTAAGACGATTCGTAGCTAGACGAGGACGATGCGCAGAGATGTGGAGCGACCATGGCACAAATTTCATAGGAGCCAAGAAAGACTTGATAGCCATGTGGCGCCAAGGTCAAGCAAGAATCCCAGACGAGTTTGCAGCCCTGTTGGACAATATGAGGATTAAATGGAAGTATATTCCTCCTGCAGCTCCAAATTTTGGTGGTATATGGGAGGCCGGCGTTAAGTCTATCAAATATCATATGAAAAGGGTCATAGGAAATTCAACCCTCACCTTTGAAGAATTAACGACGCTCCTCACCCAGATTGAAGGGTGCCTTAATTCTCGGCCCTTATACCCTCTCAATGATGATCCGGATTCCTTACAGCCGTTAACCCCAGGTCATTTTTTGACCACTGAACAGATTGTTAGTATCCCTGATGATGACTATACAGACTCTAAGATTCACCAGCTATCTAGATGGCAGCTAACGCAAAAGATGTTGCAAGATTTCTGGAGACAGTGGCAGAAGGAGTTTTTAACCCGTCTTCAGCAACGTCCTAAGTGGAACCGCGTAACCAAAGATCTGGACATAGGCGATTTGGTACTGGTCAAAGACCAACGACTCCCGCCTGGAAGCTGGCCTATGGGCCGTATTATAGGGAAACATCCCGGCCCTGATGGCTTAACTCGGACTTACGAAATACGTACAATTTCTGGTGTTTTGCAAAGATCTGTAACTAAATTATGTGTTTTACCTTGTGTAAAGGACTCCGTCCTTTCCGGGGGAGTATGTTCAAGTTAATTCATATACGATTTGATGTTTACGCCATCTACTATGTAATCACAATAATTTTAAAGTCCTAATTTTGCATGTGAACCATTGAACGTATCAATCTTATGTAATAATACTCATTACTTCTAATAGATGGCGTTACGGGTCCTAAAAATCATCAAGCATAGTTGTTTACTTGAATAAAGAGTCTTGTACTACCTATCTGCATGAACGCTGCATTTTTAATTCTCCCACATCTCTCATCGACCGGTACACCTGCCATAATGACTTTTTTTTACGTAAGTCGTCCGTATTTCGCGTGTGTAGTGTTCGAATAGACCCTATTAGGGCCATTATACACAACCTGATAATACGAATCTTAATTTCAATAAATAAAATAAATGCAGAGGATTTTAAATATTGTCTATGGTCTCTGGTGACTTACGTATAGACAAGATTTTAAATTTATTCATTAACACATTGAATCATACAGATTCGTAAGTATTCTTAATATCAGTACGTTCGTGTATAACAGGCGTTAACACGGATATTTTGGTCCGATAACCATACATTCACTAAAAATATAAAAAAAAATATAATTCGGCTGTTTAGCCTGTTCATGGACACATACCCCATGTTTACATTAGAATTAAAACAAAATTACTTCCCGGCCTAGGCCTTCAATTTCGTATGAAACTCCTTTACAGTTCTCTGGAGTTGCTCCGCCCTAAACGTGATACTTCGAAGCCTGATATAACGCCCGGAGCGACGACATTTCATTGCATGTTTGAGAAAGTATATTTATCGGTCGGGTCGGGTGCGCCGACCATAAATTACCGCCTGTCGCTGTTAACATTTTCGCAAAATGTTGTTGTACGAGCTCCCCGCCGAGTGGCATCGATCGGTTCCGTGAGCGAGATCGGTGCCCCTCCTCGCATTCCCGCCGCCCGCGCTACGCTTCCCGGCCGTTCTTATATCGAACTCGACCGCCATCGGGAAAGGCCGTAAACTCCGCTCGCCGCCCCTCTGTCCGCCGGCGTCCAGACTGCAGCTTTAGCACATTTATAACGCTAATAATTAATTAGTTGGCGAAAAGGGAAGAGGTTTATAATTGGTGACGATGATGTACACGAAATCGAAGTGAAAATAGAACTTATCCCCGCCGAGAAAGATTTGCGACACCGCTAGAGAGGCCGCCTGTTCGCTTCCTGCCACCTAACTTGCAGCACGGTGCGGCTGTGTGTGTGTGCGTGAGCGCGTCGGTCGGCTGTCTCGCTCGCTCCGGCTCGTCCTGCAGCATGCTCTCTCGCTCGGCGGCCTGTCGGCGTATCTACCTGGCTGACTTGCAGCACGGTGCGGCTGTGTGCGTCCGTGAGCTCGTCGGCCTGCCGTCTCGCTCGCTCCAGCTCGTCCTGCAGCATGCTCTCTCGCTCACGCAGACTGTTGGCGGCCTGGCGCCGCGCCGCCACCTCGGCGGAGGTCTCGTCGGCCGCGGCTTCTTGTGCCGCCACCTGAGACCTCAGCTTCTCCACCTGAGGACACAAAATTCACAACACGAGTCAAAAACTTCTTATAAATAAATTAGGATCAATTTCCATCAATCCGATCCAAACATAATATTTTCTAAAAACGTGTATTTGTTTGTACAATTGTAAAATTTAAATTAATCAATATAATCGGCAGCAAATATTACTTTTTTCGATTAGAATACTGTGAATATCGTTGATGTTAATAAAAAGAAGCGGACCGAGCGTACTTCCTTGCGGTACACCATTAACATTATGCTTAAAGGTAAAAAAACGTAAATTGCACATATTAGGTGTTTTAGATCGGCGTTATTTCCACATCATTTGATGTTCTCTGGTTAATATTTAGCATTAAACTTGATACTGTAGTTTATAAAAAAAAAATCTTATGATTAACTCGGTCAAATGCCTTTGATATACCAAGGAACACGGTTGCCGTTTTTTTGTAACATTCTACTAAAAAAAAGCTATACATATTTTAAACCATGTCCGTTACAATATAAATATACCAACAAACTAACCTGTGCTTTCAGATCATTTAACCTCTTTTGTGCCTCTCCTTTTTGGTTTTCTAACTGTTTCAGCGTCGCCGTTAACGTGTCCAATTCACTCTGAAATCAAGCAAAGATAAATTTTAACCGATGCGGAATGCTCTTAGATACATTTTAGAACGGTCGGTATACTAATACATAATTACTATTAAGGCCTGAGCACACCGGCTTGCGTGTGCGTGACGTGCACGTGCGCGTGCGTTAAAATGTTGGAGCCGCACACGCACACGTCACGCAAGCGGTGTGCCGTCTCTCATAAGGATCTGTATACTACAACGCTGCACGCACACGTGCACGTCACGCACACGCAGCCGGTGTGCACAAGCCTTTAGTAGTCTAGTATGTAGTCGTGTGACAGGGTTTATTAGCGTCGTCCCACGGCCTCGACGTTCCCGCCTCCCGGGCCTCGCGTCGACCTAGGTTCCACCAGTGCCCCAGGTATTGTATCGTCACCTGCAGGCCGGCGGCCTCCTGCGTGCCGGCGGCCAGCTCGCGGCTCCTCGCGGCGATCTCGGCCTCCAGCGCGAGCCGCTCGCGCGCCAGCGCGTCCACCTCGCGCGCGATGGCTTCCATCTCCGGCGTGGGCTGCGGGCCCAGCGTCGGCGCCTCCGCGGGCTGAAACAATGCAATACAATACACTAAAGGCTTCGTCACTCAAACGGAAAGCTTTGCGTGCGTGCAGGACACGAGACGCAGTACGACGAGGCACATTGCACAGACGACAGCCATCGCAGACCCCTCGAGTCCTCCGGACGCGACATTATATCCCATAACGACCCATGCTCGATTCTAAATGTTAACTCTCGAGATCGTTATCAAAGCGAAAGAAGGATATCTTGAAGACAATTTACTTTTTGTTGCATAAAAAACTGTAGTTTTAATTTTGTACTTATTTTGTACTAGTTAAATACGTTGCTAAGCGGGTGAGGTGTTCAAAATTATCTTCACACGCTCTTATACTCTTAATAATAAAGTCGCGTCAAGATCATTTTGAACACCTCGCCCGCTTAGCAACTCCTGCTGCTGACTGTACTTATACATCAGTCAAATCTTACAATAAAAAAACATTGCGTGATGTAGTTCTATATTTTTTTGTATGTTGTTTGGATTCCTTGGAGGAATGTGAAACTATGTTTTGCAAGCAAAAAAAAGTTGTGCTTCCTTAAATGACTTTGACGATGCCTTAAAGTCCTTAAACGATACATTAGTTGCCTTCCTCATTATAGCGATTTCATTTTTTACGATAACTAGAGAACTGTAGAACTTACTGACCCTTTCTTGCACTTAAATGAAAGGTAATTAAATTTGCTACAACTTTATTCATCGCAATATATCTCATAGCATGAGCGGTTGTGCCGATATTTGTTCAGATATATAGGAAAAACTAAAAATTTCATTCTAAGGAAAAAAATACCCTTTTTAGGGTTCCGTAGCCAAATGGCAAAAAACGGAACCCTTATAGATTCGTCATGTCTGTCTGTCTGTCCGTCTGTCCGTCTGTCCGTCCGTATGTCACAGCCACTTTTCTCCGAAACTATAAGAACTATACTGTTGAAACTTGGTAAGTAGATGTATTCTGTGAACCGCATTAAGATTTTCACACAAAAATAGAAAAAAAACAATAAATTTTTGGGGTTCCCCATACTTCGAACTGAAACTCAAAAATTTTTTTTTCATCAAACCCATACGTGTGGGGTATCTATGGATAGGTCTTCAAAAATGATATTGAGGTTTCTAATATCATTTTTTTCTAAACTGAATAGTTTGCGCGAGAGACACTTCCAAAGTGGTAAAATGTGTGTCCCCCCCCCCTGTAACTTCTAAAATAAGAGAATGATAAAACTAAAAAAAATATATGATGTACATTACCATGTAAACTTCCACCGAAAATTGGTTTGAACGAGATCTAGTAAGTAGTTTTTTTTTTATACGTCATAAATCGCCTAAATACGGAACCCTTCATGGGCGAGTCCGACTCGCACTTGGCCGCTTTTTTAACAAGCTTTTATTAGGTCGACCAGTATGTAACTAACATGTAATGGAATCTAAGTTAACTTCTCAGTTTCACATTTCTCCAAGGACTCCAAACAACATACAAAAAAATACAGAACTACATCACGTATTGTTTTCTTAGGAGATTTTTTTGTAAGATTTGACTGATGTATTAATAAAATAATTAGAAAAAACCTTGTCAACGAATTTTTGGGCCACCCTGTAGTCAAAATGTACGCGCACTCTCCTTTAACTCCATGTAGGTATCTAACTTTTTTGCAAAGATAAGAAATAAAGATACAATTCTAAAAATTACCATTTCCATGTTATTCTCAAATCTCAATATCGAGCTGATGCATATTTATTTACGCAGCTCTTTCATCAAAACTAGTAATACAAATGAATGTATTAATCAAATGACGGTCGTTTTCACGGACTAAATCGTTTTTACGAGCGGCGCTATCTCGATAATCGGCGAGCAGTGCAATAAAAACAATACACTGCGACAAATTAATGAATCCGGAACACCTATGTAGCTGTGCCGCTTGATTAAAGGTTTGGTTTTAACAAGACTCTCTCGGCAGTCCCGCCTTAAGACCGGTTTTTGCCAACCACCAGTTTACGAAAAGCCCTGCAGTTTTTCGAACATATTGTCGATAATCTTGAACACCTAGAGGTCGCAGTCCGACCAGATGATCATTGATCAGACCAATCTTCGTCGAGGCGGCTCGGTGTCAGGCACTGATTATGAACGGTGACACTCTTTTACTGACTAACTGACCATCGGTCGATCTTACCTATATCTTTTATAGGCCTCATGTTGGGGGCTAGGTGCTGGGGCGGGGCCTCTCCCCGCAGCGTCCTCTACACAAGCCACATGTGAACAGTGAGGTACCTGTGGCACGGCGGCCTCGGGAGGGGGCCTCATGTTGGGGGCCAGGTGCTGGGGCGGGGCCTCTCCCCGCAGCGCCCTCTACACAAGCCACATGTGAACAGTGAGGTACCTGTGGCACGGCGGCCTCGGGAGGGGGCCTCATGTTGGGGGCCAGGTGCTGGGGCGGGGCCTCTCCCCGCAGCGTCCTCTACACAAGCCACATGTGAACAGTGAGGTACCTGTGGCACGGCGGCCTCGGGAGGGGGCCTCATGTTGGGGGCCAGGTGCTGGGGCGGGGCCTCTCCCCGCCGCGCCCTCTACACAAGCCACATGTGAACAGTGAGGTACCTGTGGCACGGCGGCCTCGGGAGGGGGCCTCATGTTGGGGGCCAGGTGCTGGGGCGGGGCCTCTCCCCGCAGCGCCCTCTACACAAGCCACATGTGAACAGTGAGGTACCTGTGGCACGGCGGCCTCGGGAGGGGGCCTCATGTTGGGGGCCAGGTGCTGGGGCGGGGCCTCTCCCCGCAGCGTCCTCTACACAAGCCACATGTGAACAGTGAGGTACCTGTGGCACGGCGGCCTCGGGAGGGGGCCTCATGTTGGGGGCCAGGTGCTGGGGCGGGGCCTCTCCCCGCCGCGCCCTCTACACAAGCCACATGTGAACAGTGAGGTACCTGTGGCACGGCGGCCTCGGGAGGGGGCCTCATGTTGGGGGCCAGGTGCTGGGGCGGGGCCTCTCCCCGCAGCGCCCTCTACACAAGCCACATGTGAACAGTGAGGTACCTGTGGCACGGCGGCCTCGGGAGGGGGCCTCATGTTGGGGGCCAGGTGCTGGGGCGGGGCCTCTCCCCGCAGCGTCCTCTACACAAGCCACATGTGAACAGTGAGGTACCTGTGGCACGGCGGCCTCGGGAGGGGGCCTCATGTTGGGGGCCAGGTGCTGGGGCGGGGCCTCTCCCCGCAGCGTCCTCTACACAAGCCACATGTGAACAGTGAGGTACCTGTGGCACGGCGGCCTCGGGAGGGGGCCTCATGTTGGGGGCCAGGTGCTGGGGCGGGGCCTCTCCCCGCAGCGTCCTCTACACAAGCCACATGTGAACAGTGAGGTACCTGTGGCACGGCGGCCTCGGGAGGGGGCCTCATGTTGGGGGCCAGGTGCTGAGGCGGGGCCTCTCCCCGCAGCGCTCTCTTCACGAGCCACATGGCGAGCGCGAACTGCCCGCGGTTCAGCTTGCCCACGCCCTCTATGTCGCAGAGCGCCCTGTGAACGATCAGAAATTATCAGACACTATACATTAAATTAAATTCATACTGAATAGATTGTCTCCTAAAGGCTCCTAAATACTTAAAGATGTTAAATGTATATGAGTACAAATGTAGTCGCTTTTGACACGGTCTTCCAGACCAAGTAAATTGGGAGTCAATTAAGCCAGTCCTTTTTTAAGCGTGATGAGATATTGTTTTGCCAGTAAGACTGCATCAAGTATGACGTCTCGTACGGGATAGGCTCCATGCCAGGGGGCGGGAAGCGTGAGCGTGTATAGCACCCACCATATGTGCGCGAGGGTCTGCTGGGGCAGCCCGGACTCGAGGAACACGTGTTTGATCTCGAGCCCCGACACGAGGCCGTCGCGGTCCGCGTCGGCCACCGCGAACTGCGCGTCCGAGGCGGCCTTCTCCGCCGCCGACACCGCCCAGCCCGACGGAGCCGAGGCCTCGAGCGGGGCCGACGGCGGGGCCGACCCGAGCGGCGCCAGGGGCGGCCCCGCCGCGGACAGCGGCGCGATCAGCGGCGGCTGCGACGACGGCGGCTGCCGGACAAAACTTTACGTCAAATTATGTCTCTCCCCGGATCCAATGCAAACGGTTAGGAAGATTTATTTAGAAAAGGAGTATTTTCATGTCAGGAAGTACTCGGGGGAGCTTGTATATTCGGGGTCCACGGTGCGAGACTATGCTAATACTCACGCTAGACAAGTCCAGCAGGCCCTCGAGCAGGCTGGCGTTGGTCTGCTTGGGCGGCGGCGGGCGGCACTGGGGCGAGGCGGGGCGCGCCGGGCGCGCGCGCAGCTCGGGCGGCAGCGTGGTCGGCACCGCGTGCTTCTCCAGCGCCTTGTACACCAGGTGCATGGCCTGCCGGGACCGAGACGCGACCGTGCTCAACGAGGTACAATTCGCTTTAAACTATTGAGGTACAAAATGTGTACATATTTATAACTTTCCTGACCCGAGGTGACCTTCCAATCTGTAACCGGTCGAAAGAACGCACCGTCCCGGGTATCAGAACGAAAAATAGCGTCAACCGTAAAGCATATTTTTTCTACTTTGCCTCAAGTTTGACTAGTAGAGAATCGGCGACGGAAGTGACGGAATCGGAATACGCTTTATAAATTCTTTATTCAGAAAAACAACAGTAAATCAGCCTTTTGTTAAGTTATATTTTGTGTTACATAAGTTATATTTTGTGAAATAAAGTTTAAATAAATAAAGCATTACAAAAACCTGTGCTCCCGACTCACCACCAAGAACTCGTGTCGGTCCAGCATGCCGTCGCGGTCCTGGTCCGCCAGGTCCCAGATCTTGCCCAGCGTGTCCAGCGGCAGCTTGGACTCCATCAGCACTCCCTTCACCTGCACACATTATCGATCACTAATATTTAGGTACCTACCTACCTACTTCACACTATCCCTATTATCCCTTATCATCATTTTAGAAATGTGCACCCGCGAAAACCTTGAAAACGAATACCATGACGTTCACAAAAGAGCGCATGTCCGCCATCTTAGATTCCAAAAGGGACAACATTTTCGGCGTCCCCACTACTTATACATAGTTAAAAACTTACACGACTCCGGACTCCTAGTGAGTGTACCTATTAAAATGACCCAATCCAATGGTCATAACACAACACAATGTATGGACTGTGGTACGTATGGTAAGCGTGTTTTGTCCCGCTCGCTCGGCTTCATGGACCAATCGTAGGCCGCGGTGACTTCCAACTCGTCACACATTCCTACAGCTGTACCTTGTTGCCGGCGATGAGCCCGTTACTGGGCTGCAGCGAGTCGAAGAGTGCGTTGTACTTGTCGCGCTCGCCGGGCTTGATGGACCAGTCGGAGGCGGCGGCGGGCGCGGGCGCCGGCGCCGCGGGCCGCGGGGGGCCCTGCGCCGGGGCGCGCGGCAGCTCGCCCTGAAGCGGAACATGCTTGTCATTGTTGCCGACACTTGAACGATAGCGGCGGTGTCGCAGTGGAGGTTCGATAACAGACCCACCCCGACGCCATGTGCAGAGAGACTACATAATCCGCATTTAGATGGCCACGAGTTCAAATCTCGCCCGAATGGCGAAATTATTCAAGAAAAAAGTTCGGTAAGGGAAAGCTCTGCTTGACACAAAATTACCTTTAGGTTAAATTACGTCAAAATACTATAGTGTGACCTAACTAAGTAGGTAGGTGTACTGACCACTTTGGGTGGCGGCGTGTCGGCGTGGATGTTGCTCATGTTGATGTCGCGGCCCGCCTGCGCCAGCGCCACCAGCTTCAGCGCCACGAACAGCCCCGTCTGCACACAATCAAACATATGTTGCATCAATCAACAGCACAAACTTCTTTCGCGAAACAATGATGGAGAAATATGTAAACTCCTTTTGGATTGGATAAAAGGTCGCCATTTAGAATTTGTACATTTTTAGCCCAATCGCGTTAAAAATCGTTGTTCGAGAGAAAGAATTTTCCTAAATACGACGACTGGACATGATAATGAAAACTCGGCGCTATCTCGAGTTTATGTATGGATTTTTGGGCCGATAGTGTTATAAATAACGATCAAAGTTTGGTTTCAAAGAACTAAGGCTATAAACACATTATATAGTATAGTAACAGGCCATTGCGGTCAAGATCAGCATAAGGTCGGGGACCTTTGGCTGTCGGAGGCCTTTTTGTTATCTTAGTGCACCAAATACAATTCAACTAAAGAAACTCCACGAGATCATTGAAATGTCAAGGAACCATTATAGTACAGTCATTTTATCCAAAAAACCGACCCTACCCGTGAATAATTCGTTCTTGGATTTTTTTTTCGTACGTCCCTCGGGGGGGTCACTGGGAGTGTAAATTCAAAAAGTAGACTGAATCAGGCTCCTGTGTATATTCGAAAAATGGTTTAAAAAAAACGGTTTTTCTTGAATAACTCGGCCATTTTTGATTTTACAATAAAACCGTGAGGACAAAAATTGTAGGAAACTTGATTCTCTACAAGTTTGGTCCTCACAATTTTTCTTCTAGGATATTTTGGAAATTGAACCTGAAAAACGCGACAAATTCAAAATATTATCATTATCTCCTAAGTTCCATGCTTTACGGCATAAATGAAGAGAAACAAAGTTGTAGAGAATCAAATTCTGAACAATTTTTGTTTGAACTTTTTTTGCACCAAAACGATATTTTTTGAATTGGACCTAAAAAAAAGCGACAAATTCGAAATATTATCATTATCTCGTTTATTTTCAACTTTACGGCATAAATGAAGAGGACTAAACTTGTAAAGAATCAAATTCTGAACAATTTTGATTCCTACCTTTTTCCCCCAAAATCGATATTTTGGAAATTAAACCTGAAAAACGCGACAAATTCAAAATATTATAAACTAATACATATACTTAATTCGGGTAAAGATGTAAATAATAAAAGTACTATTAATAGTCACACTCGACAGTCGGCAAAACAATTATATAATCGTTCTTGTAGTTGGACCGCAAACACATTTGTAGTCGAGCGAAAGGTGAAACGAAAAGCGTCTCGTATTTACGACAATCGATACCCGACACGCAACCGTAGTACAAACTAAACAGTACGAGTACTCTTTGGACTAATACACCCAGTTCATATATGTATTAGGCGCGGGGTGTAAATTGCTGTTTTATTTTTACTATGTTGTACCAAGCTGGCGGGACTCTCGGGACGTAAAACGACGGGCTATCAGCTGTTTTATGTTTGGCGACGTTCTTTACTGCCCACAAAGTCCACAAACATCTGGTCTGATCCACACTCTCACATAGATTTGCCAAGGCCCTTAGGTACAATAGGTGCCGACACAGTACACAGCAGACAAGCAAGATGATTTAGGTAGGTACATGTGCTATATCTTGTTAGGAATAAATACATACAGTACATACTACCTATCCCGAATCCCGACACTGGATCTTAGATTCGTAAATTACATATAATAATCCTTTGAAATATTAAAGCGCTAATTTGAGCGCTATCGTTTATTTTGTTACAAACGCTTTTTTATGAATTAATTCGTCGTACGTTTAAACCACATAGTTTACTAATTAGTCGAGTAAACATATTTAGGCTGATAACAACATTACTTTTACACTTGGGATGTGATTCGGGGAATAATTTACGCGATAAGATCTTGGAAATTTTACTGATAAGACGGTGGGCGGATGCAAGGGGGCAACTTCGACATTCCAGCATTATTATAATAAGAAAAAATATTTTTATTTGAAGCATTCATAGGATAACATCAGCAGGAGCACTCTTAAGCTGCCTTTCCATTGAGGCGGTGGTGTGGTGAGAGGAGACGTGCGGGAATCAACCAATAGCATTGATTGTAACCTCTTCTCCGTTCCGCTGGATTGGCTCAGTGGGAAAGCAGCCTTAGCGATGGGCTGTATGCCCGTGCAATAAGGTTTACGAATAACTTACTAGTGGAATGATACCTTAAAAACTCCACGCTCCACTGAGAACTCATCACATACGCCCACCACTCAATACACAGGATTACACTCAACAGTCTCAACACTATACAATCAAACCAAACTTTACAGCACTAAACATTTGTTTAGAACTTTAGACTAAAGACTCTGAATTATTTGTTATCCACATTCGTATGTCATGATCATGTCATGATTGTTGAAACGTCGGAGCGACAAAGCAAACAGGCGGCCTGAGAAGTGATATGTTATCTTATCATATTATCACTCTCAGAAACGGCTCTAACGATTTCGATGAAATTCGTTATATGGGGCATATGGGGGTAGGCCTTATATCTGCGAAAACGCGCATTTTTGTGTTTTTATAATCAAATTGTGTAAAAATAAGTGTTTTGGCTATAATGTCTTTTACCTTATTGTATTATTATGTGCTGTATGTTTCCCGAATAAATAAATAAAATTATTTTAAAAAATATCCCCCATAAAGTTGGTCAAGCAAATCTTGTCAGTAGAAAAAGGCGCGAAATTCAAATTTTCTATGGGACGATATCCCTTCGCGCCTACATTTTTCAAATTTGCCGCCTTTTTCTACTGACAAGATCTGCTTGACCAACTGTAACTTCAATATCCGGAATGCGTGCACATTCGTCATAATACTCATAATGTCGGCACTCGCCAGACACGGCCTTCAAACGTTGTGCGGACTTAGTCCGCAGTGTTGGATCATCTTTGAAGCATCTATCTATACTCTTACTCAAGTGCCTATAGTAGGTGTAGTTACTTAAAGAGTAGCCAAGCGCCTACTGAAGCTGGAGCTACGAAATTACTGAGGGCACTCGGCTCTACATGTCTCAATCAATTCTTATCAATACCTACCACCTTAAAGACGCCATTTATTGACCGGTCCGCTCCGACGGACACATCTGTACGTATGTATGTATAAACCTAGTTACCTATTGAGGTCCAATCTATAAACACAGAGTAAATAATACAATTGTAACACAATACGGCTGCGTCTCCACCAGAGATATGCGAGGATGCGTAGCAAGGGAGGCGTTTGTTAAGAACCAATACGAAGGGCTGCGCTGAGCGAGGATAGGTAAATGAAGAGATTCTATTGGTAGTTAACAAACACATCCCTCCGATAAAAAAAACTGGCATTCCTGCCATCTCTCTCCCACAAGTGTGGGCAAGAAACCAAACGCCCGAACGGCGAACAAAGTTCCGGTCCCGATGCTGTATCCGGTTTCGGTTTCGATATTTCAGTTCAGAAACATCCTCTTGCCTCTTTATATTACTTAAAGGATAATGGAACGTCAGTTAGGTATATTCAGGCCCGACCCGACGGACCACCTCCGTTAAAATGCCATTCAGTGGAATGACAGATTTATGCGATTTATTTTGCAAGATACACCATAGGTATATACACAGATAACCTTAACTAGACAGCGCACAATAATATTGATCCTGTGCTTCAAGTGCTTCTGCATGTAGTTAACTAAAGTGCTTGTAGTTACCTTGTCGAGGTATCCCTTGCCGTTGGGGTCGGAGAGGTCCCATATCTTGGACAGCACGACGTCACTGAGGCGGGACTTCTTGAGGAACCGCGCAGCGTCGGGCGCCTGCACCGCGCCCGTCGCGTTCGGGTCCACCTGCAACACACCACACAATACATGAGTTCAATCAAATTTCGTTGCCTCTCTATAACTCTTGCTATAGTTGCATACAGGGTGGATTTTCTTTTTGGGTCAGTGAGGGCAGCTACCAGATCCCGTGCGACGAGAAAAGGGTCTTAGAAGACCTTCCCTCGATTTCAAATTAATGAAGATTGGCTTTTACAGATTTTGGAAAAAACATACAGGGTGCGAGAAAAAGCGATTTTTGGCAAACTTTTTTTTTATGCCAATGTATGGAAAAAGTTTTCTTTAATTTGTGGCTTTTTAGTACATTACCGTAAGTTGACCCCAAAGAAACTATTGATACTGGATAGGAATGGAATCATTTGCCATACAAAAATAGTATGTGAAAAATGAAACTTTTCATTTTCATACAAATTGTATGGGAAAAGTTTTCCTCGATTTGTGGCTTTTCTAGCCGGAAATTTTTTTTTGGTTCCATACAAGCTTTTGATCCTCAATAGGAATGGGATCGATTGGCATAAAAAAAAAGTTTGTCAAAAATTACCTTTTTCTCCCCCCAATCCACATTGGGCTAGCGTGGGGACTATAGCCCAAGCCCTCTCGCGCATGAGAGGAGGCCTGTGCCCAGCAGTGGGACGTTATATAGGCTCACATTATTTATTTTTATTTATTTATTACCTTTTTCTCGCGCCCTGTATGTTTTTTCCAAAATCTGTAAAAGCCAATCTTCATTAATTTGAAATCGAGGGAAGGTCTTCTAAGACCGTTTTCTCGTCGCAGCACGGGATCTGGTAGCTGCCCTCACTGACCCAAAAAGAAAATCCACCCTGTATAGACGAACATACAAAGTGGTTGGCGGTAGGCCCAAATCAGTGAAGTAGGCCCTTCTATACCCAATAGAGGGTATTCGGTATAAAACTAATTATACATATGTATAATAGGATGAAAAGAAGAATTTTGTATTATTTACAAATTATTATGTGAGTCGCAAAAATTACTGGTGGATAAATTTGTTAGAAATAATTTATTTTTCTTCAATACTTTTATTTAAGTAGAACTAGACTTAAGTGTGCAATGTTATTTATGGAATGGCATCCTAAAAGTTACACTATAAAGAACCATTTCTCTTTTTTGCCTAATCATGTCTGGAATGGAGTATAATGATTGCCACATGCATTTTTACAGACGAATAGATCCTGTATAGTAAACATTTTTTAGTCAAGAATCTGTATAACTACACCTAAAGTGTCATTCAATAGAACTTGCTATGTAAACCACATGTAAACAAACCGCCATACTAAAATTGACACTAAATGTCAATTTACTAGTAACTTTTGTTTACATACAGTTGTGTGCAATATAATAGCAGTGATGAAGATTGTCATAGACTTTTTGAATCTACTTAAACAAGCAGTCAATAGTAAAATGAAAATTAGTCGAAAACTATAACTTTAGATCAATTATATGGGACCTTTTTTATAATTCTTATGCATTGCATGCATGCATACTTGAAATTGTTTCAAAATTAACTGTAACTTTTACTTAAATAATATTGGAAGTAAAAAAAGATCGTCTTATAGAAAAGTTTATTTTTTTCGGGATGACAGAGGTTTAGATGTAAAGCTTTGATTGGAAATAATACGCAAAATACTAAGTTACAATAATATTACACAAATGTATTTATTTCGTATGTTGTTACGTTTTTATAAGAATTTGCGCGGGGTAGTAAAAAAGCCGATTTTCATGATCTAATTTTTTTACTTCCAATATTATTTAAGTTAAGGCTACAGTAAATTTTGATACAATGTCAAGTAATGCAGAGGAATTATAAGAAAATATCGAATATAATTGATCTAAAGTTAAGGTTTTCCCCTAATTTTCATTTTTATTTTGACTGCTATTATATTGCACACAACTAGGGTTTGCACGACGGATCCGAAATGTATGGGAAGATCCGCGGATCCGGATCCAGATCCGGATAATATCATACATTCCGGATCCGGATTGCAAACCCTACACACAACTGTAGTTAGCAAGTTCTATTGAATGATATTTTATCTACTTCCATGTTTTGATTGTTGCAAATTTCATGACTGCCATTTATTGATAGTTTATACAATCTACACTTTTAGATCACACTATCAGTGGTACATATAAATGTTTCATTCATACACATATGTACTAGAGAGGATTATAGTCAATATCAGATCAGATATATTATGCGTGATGCCTCTCACAATCAAGATGAACAACCTTAGGATTTCCTGATAACAGCAGAGTCAATAAGAATTCGAAAAACATTTTTAACATCTTTTATCTTAGATAAGCAAGCATGATACTATTATTAAATTCAGAAACTAATGTTAGATATTCATGTAGAGGCCATTCTAAATTGTCATTTCATTTCTAAAGCCAAGAAAAGCTCCAGGCATCCCATTATTTAAAAAAATCACATCGATTTGGAAGGACACAAGCCGTGGTATCGTAATTCCATAATCAATACGCCACTATCAACCGTAACGCAGTGTTATAACGAGAAACATGCAAGACACTCTGTAACCGACCACTAGTAACTTAAAATATCTCATACCTGGTGATAATACGCTTCGTATATCGCGCTGTGGTTCCCTGCCACCTGCAACGGTTCAAGCCACATTTTGAAAACACAAAACTCCCGGCGTGATAACTTTTAAAACAAGTATTTTCAATCACACGAAGGGTGTGACATTTGGTCAGTTCATGACATTCAACTGAAACCGAAATAGTTACGGAACTACTGGTTGGTTTGGGTTTTAAACTGTATATTACACCACGTATATTCACTACACTGTATAACGAAGATAACTATTAAACACGGACTGCAGCAGTCAATTTCAATATTATTTGAAGCAGCGTAAATCAACTAAGTTCACGAAACTTTGTCACTGAATATCTCATAACATTTCTGTTCTTCGCGCAACGTTTACTGGTCGATATTGTAGATCACTTAATAAATTGTCTCCTGTGCTATAACTCTGTTTAATTTGCACTACACGGATTATTTAATTTTAATTAATTCTACCTGGGTAGGAGAATGCAAGGCAGCCATTTTTTACATCTCCTCGTTGACCAATCAATAGAGTCCATAGGCAACAGAGTTTTGACGTTTCGCTTGGATGTTGCCAACATCAATAAAAACATTTTCGGTACCTATCTATCGACTTTCGACTTCCCAAATGTACAATCGAGAAGAAAAATTTTCTAAGATTTTTGTTTTTGGGTATTGTCAGGCGTGTCTTGGGCGTGTCTCACTCCACGATTTCGTCGCTTTGCTACAGGTAGCTAAAAGTACATCCGTTCGGCCCCAATTTTGGGGAAAGTCTGCAACTCTATGACCAGTGTAACATTGCTGACCTTAATGCCACCATTGATAAATTGAACCTGGATCCACCTGGATCTCATACACATCCAACATTGGTCTGAAAAGTTCGGTTTATTCGTTAACCCCTCCACGTGTCAGGCCATTGTCATAGGCGGCGCCCGACAGCTCCTTCTGCTCCTTAAAGTAGAATTTACACCTCCTGTGTACTTTAACGGCACGTCTATTCCCTACAGCCAAAGTGTAAAAGACTTGGGTGTCTTTCTGGATAGTACCCTGAGCTGGAGGACACAGGTAGCTGAAATAAGCCGTAAAGTTACTGGCTCACTTCATGCTCTCAACAGGCTTAAACACTTTTTACCTATTAAAACTAAAATATTACTTGTACAAACTTTAATCCTACCAATAATCGACTATGGTGATGTGTGTTATCCAGACTTAAATGAGGAGCTCTTGGACAAATTAGATCGGTTAATGAATAATTGCATTCGTTTTATTTTCTGTCTCCGTAAATACGATCATGTCTCCTCATTCCGCTCTAAACTTGGCTGGTTTCCCATTCGTATTCGTCGGAGCATTCGCATGCTCTGCACCCTCTTTTCTGTTCTTAACGACCCTCAGTCCCCCGAATATCTAAAATCTTTCTTCCACTACTATGGTGTCTCTCGTGTCCGTCAGCTTCGCTCTTCCGGCAATCTTTCTCTGTCTATACCATCTCACCGAACTGGTTACATGTCCGATTCCTTCTCTATTCAGGCAGCTCGCCTTTGGAATAGTCTCCCTGTCAAAATTAAACAGTGTCCGAGCAGGTTTGCTTTCAAAAAATCCTTAAGTGAGCACTTTGCTGACAGTACTGGAAAATCTTAGTGTTTCTGCTTTGTAAGTTCATCTAAATTCATATGTATGTGTATGTATATGTATGTATATATATATGTGTGTAATAATAATAATAATAATAATATTCTTTATTGTGCACCATACAATTAAAAATACACAGAAATTAAATACAGATTAAAAGCTAGGTAACAACAGGCGGTCTTATCGCTAAGAAGCGATCTCTTCCAGACAACCTTTCAGTAGCAGGAAACTAAGGACTAACAACATTGAACGGGTAGTGCCGATATACATTTAATAAAAAATAGAATTAAAATAAAACAAGACGAAAACCATTACATACTTTAATATAATACATAAATACAAATATAATAAATACATATATACATACATACATAAAATATTATACAGGCATAAATAAAGGCAAAATTAAGGCAGCGAAAGGTAATGTGATTTTAAAAGAAATTTGAAAATGGGAAGGGATTTAGCACGTCTAATGTCTAATGGCAAAGCATTCCACAACCGAACAGCACGAAAAGTAAAAGAGTTTATATAAAATTTTGATGAAGAAGATGGTGGAGCAAGGAGAAGTTTCTCCGCACACCGCACAGAAGAAAGATAGCTGAAACGCTGTTTAAGATATAGGGGGGTAGTGGGGTTGAAGAGAATATTATAAAGAAGAACAAGAATATGAGAGTTGCGGCGATGGCGAATAGGGAGCCACTTGAGCTGGGTGCGAAATTCAGAGACGTGGTCATATTTGCGTAAGCCAAATATGAACCTTATACATGCGTTTTGAAGGCGCTCAAGTTTATTTAGCTGGTCCTCTGTAAGATCAAGATAGCAAATATCGGCATAATCCAGTATAGGGAGAAGAAGAGACTGAGCAAGCGCAATTCTGGTAGCGAGCGGCAAGAAGTTACGAAGCCTGCGAAGTGACCCCAGAGACGCAAACATCTTCCTACCGATCTCACTTATTTGTGGTACCCAAGACAGTGTGCGATCTAAGATTATTCCAAGGTTTTTTACCTGGCTCGAGAATGGTACCGGGACAGCATCAAAGACTATGAAAGGTAAGTTAGGAAAGTCAATCCGAGAAATAAGTTGAGAGCTGCCTAAAATTATAGCTTGCGATTTAGACGGATTAACCTTCAGCCCATAGCGTTTGCTCCAACTGGAAATGTGATCCAAGTCCCGGTTTATGGAGCTGATACCCTGTGGCAGATCGTTCATAACGCATTGAGAGTAGATTTGGAGGTCGTCGGCATAGAGGTGGTAAGAAGAAGAAATATTAGTAGTGATGGAGTTAATAAAGATGGAAAATAGTAAAGGAGACAGCACACCGCCTTGCGGAACGCCGGCCAGGGTGCTGCACCAAGAAGACATGGAAGAGTCTACCTTTACTCGCTGCCGACGACATTCCAAATAACTGCGGAACCAGCCAATTGTCACGGGAGATATATTAACAGCACGCATTAAACTAAGTAAAACATCGAAATCGACAGTGTTAAATGCATTGCTGAAGTCTAACAGCGTCAGTACGGTGAGCATACGGTTATCCATGCCGGCACGAACATCATCGGTAATTTTTACTAGAGCTGTTACCGTACTGTGACCGGAGCGGAAGCCAGACTGTAAAGGGTTCATGAGCTCATGCCTGTTTAAAAAGGATGTAAGCTGGTGATGTACAAGGCGCTCAAGAACCTTTGAAAGGAATGGGAGGATAGAAATAGGACGATAGTCGGAATAAGAGATAGGATTAGACTTTTTGGGTAAGGGAACAACGTCTGCATCTTTCCAGAGGGAAGGGAAAACACCAGAAGAGATAGAATAGTTAAGAATGTGAGTGATGACAGGAACAAGTAAATCGAGTAGAGGGAGAATCATTTTACGACTGACACTATCAACTCCAACAGCATTGGATGAGATGGCAAGAACATTCTTCTTCACATCACTGTCAGTAAACTGAGCAAGAAAGAAGGGAGGAAAGTCAGGAGTTGGACACCTAGAAAGAGAACTTAGTGTGTCAGTTTTAATTGGATCAGTAAAAGTAGTAGAAGTTGATAAGTGCTGGTTAAGTAGGTTTAGGTCAACATTTTTGTTAATTGGGTTTTGCGTAGACTTCCCTATTCCTAATGTCTTCAAGAACTTCCAGACCTTAGCTGGCTCACCATTTACAACCGCACTGTGAATGTGACGCCTTTGAGCATCGCGGCAAATTGTACTGCAACGGTTGCGGAGAGCATGGTACCTAGCTTTATTTTTCTCCGACGAGTTGCACTTATACTTAGACTTTGCTAAGTTTTTCTTTGCGATAAGAGATCTAATGTCATCAGTAAGCCACGGAGCAGGGACATGCTTAATCTTTACCGGTCGTATAGGAGCATGAATGTCATAAAGTTCAATAAGCGTGGAGTTAAAAAGTGACACTTTATCGTCTACCCCAGTGGCCTGCAAGATGGGACTCCAATCTATCAGCATGGCGTCTTCGCGGAGCTTCTCGACACTCATTCTGCCAAAATTACGTTGCAGAAGAACTTTCGGCTTAAGTTTAGGAGGACGAATTTTATAAGAGAGAAACAGCAAACTATGATATGAAAAGGCATCCGCAGAGAATTGAGAAAAATCTGCAACATGATTAGGGGAAGAAACAAGTGCAAGATCCAGAAGTGAAGGAGAAGAATTTGGAAAACGGTGCGTTGGTCCTGAAGGTAGAATAACCATATTACAGGCCTCAACAAGTGCTTTCAGAGAGTTAGAGCGAAAATCATTTTTAAGTAAGCACGTGTTGAAGTCGCCCATAATAATATGGTGATTGTAAGATGGCATAAGGTCTTCTAAAAGCTTTTCAAAAGAAGCAAAGTAGTTTACATTAAGAGAGGGAGAGTAAAAAACACCGAGAAGAACTTTAGAATGAGATAGGATCAACTCAAGAAATAGATATTCAGCGGTATCAGAAGAGGACGATTGAGGTGAGATGTTTAGAATAGAATACGGGATATTAGAACGTAAATAAATAGCAACCCCACCACCGCCTCTGAGAAAGCGATCATTTCGTATGAGGCAAAAACCGGGTAGGGAATAAGTGGTGGAGGATAAACATGGTTTAAACCAAGACTCTGACACCAGGATGGCATCAATCTTGCTCTGCTCAAAAGTCAATAACAGGTCATTGTAATGTGCAGGAATACTTTGCGCGTTTATATGAACAATATTAAAATTTTTCGGAAAGTCAGACAGTTTTTGGTCTATTTGGTCATGAAGGGAGGGAGGGAGACTGTGAAAACTATCATTAGATGAAGCGGAGACAAAATCACTGAAATCGCTTAGATCACTAGTAGATAAATAAGACATTGCCTTTAAATATATAAATTTATGCAAGAAATACAAATATTTAAATATACTTATAAAATAACACTAGACTAAAATATAACAAATTTAGATTACCCGCCAGCAGAACTAAGTTAAAGAAAAAAAATAGTGAGTTCAAATACGAAACGCAAATTGTAACACTGACAACACTATTAAATAGTGTCATCAATGACAGACGTCAGATTGTCACAGTCAGTTTGTGAAATATGCATTACAACCCGCGTTTACTGCTACTAAATAGATATTAACCGACTGAAGAGAAAGCTTGAAATTATGTAAAAGAAAGAGGGTAAAATGTAAGATATTAAACGGCCAAATACAGAAGTTACAAACACGATCAAAACTTGAGTAATACAAATCAAAAACGAGCTGCCGGTTTTCGCGATCTTTTGGTCAACTGTTGATCAACTGCCACTCCAGCCAAACCATCAGCTCCAGCAGCCGGCGCAGGCGCAGACGGTGGTACCTCGATCTCATCGAGGTCGGCTCGAGAAGTTACGCGGCGACGATCCCCATCCTTGACCAGGACAAATACACTGCCTTCCCGGGTGTAACAGTTGCGGACTCCGAAGCGCTCCCTGGCCGCCATGAACACCTCGTGCCGAGGCTTGGTCAGGAACTCTGAGATGATGACGCCAGTCCCTTTGAGTGCAGTTTTTCCAGACCAGGTGGCATTGCGGTCAGAAATGTCCCTAAATTTAACGAGAATGCACCTGGTCTTATTACTGCGCGGGCGTCCCATACGATGGCTCCGAGCAATCTTGTCGGTGGTCATGTCAGTCTTAAGATGCACCTTCAGTAAATCCACAACCCGTGCCGAAGTGTCTTCATTAGCAGCCTCTGCTACACCGTGAATTAAGAGGATCTTGCGCCTCGACCGCATCTCCATACTGTCCATTTGCTGGCCCAGCAGCTCGACCTGTTGCTGCAGTGACTTGATTGCCTTCAGTGTAAACGCTCGGAAAGCACTGAACTGTGCCGCAACAGATAACACTGTGGGACTCTCTGGAGTAGCCTTGTCAATTTGGCTCTGAAAGTCTGCCATTGTTGTGTTGAAAGACTCCGTTAACTCTGCTATGGACTTCTGGACGGCCTCCATTGTTAAGTAGTGGTGAAGTGTCGGTGAGCAGAACACAAATCAGTGTTGATTAAGTAAGATGAGTGAAATAAGTGAAGAGAACTGCTGGTAGGTAGCGGCTATCACCTAGTCATTAATTATATATATGATTTACACCACTAAAAATACTTTTACTATTTAAAATAAAAATTATTACAGGATGATGTGTGTTTACGTTTTTTCGGCCTACCCCCCTTGTGTGTATATATTTATATATGTTTATGTCTGTGTATTTCTTATGATTGTATTGTGTTCGTACAGGTACGTAATTGTTTCATCTATACCACATATTTTCTGCACCGCCTACAACTTATCTGCTTTGCCTAAAGGTTGACTGGTAGAGAATGCCTTATGGCATTAAGTTCGCCTTTTGTACAGTGTGTTCTCTTATGTGCAATAAAGATTAAATAAATAAATAAATAAATAAAGTCATAAGCCGCGCGTGGCGCTGTCGCCACCTAGCGGCCATATCTGTGCTGATCGTAACAGACGCGTTTTGTTAGAGAGTGAGTCTTCTGTACTTAGTACTATTATTTATTCTGTGGTATTGTGGGGTGAGGTTTCCAATTGTATATGACACCCATGGTATAATAGACCATGATGACACCGTAAGATTGTAAACCCGTTAGTTTATAATCTAACGTGGGTTAGGTTAGGTTAGATTATAATCTCCCTACCGTCAGTTTATAATGTAACTAGCGAGATTATAATATGACGAGTGTTTACAATTTTACGGTGACATATATACTCAACACTGCAACTGATTTATTAAAGGTAACATTCACATATAAGTATTTATTGAAAGCTCCAATATACTTTTTGAACAATTTCGACGATAAAATATTATCCTCTCTTATCTTATCTTATTATTTATTCTAAACTACGAATACAACTTTTCAGTCGCTCTAATCCACGTAAATTTGTTTCATAGCAAGGGAGCTTTTTCAACCTGTCTAACCATTGCTTAACTTTAATATGGCGCTCCAACGGGGGTACCAATAGTTGTAGCGAGCTTACTGTAGTTGCGCAGCACAAATCAGCAAGTGTAACCTGAAAATAAAACACAGTAATCAAGAAAAAAAATATACATACATATATGATTTGGAAAATCATGTGGGTAGTGGGAAAACAGATCGAATAGATATTAACCTGTTTTCAAGCAATACTAAAATCATACAAAATTGACTATATAATTTACCCAATATTTATACGTTATAATTTATCACTACACCTTGTAAAACAAAGTCCTCGTCGGCCCCGCCGCGTCTGTCTGTCTGTATGTTACTCAAAAACTACTAAACGGATTTTCATGCGGTTTCACCTATCAATCTTTGTTAAGGTTTTGTGTAAACCGTGCGAAGCCGAGGCGGATCGCTAGTTTTATTACGCGCAAAGAAGTATACAACTGAAATTACAATAAGGTGTACCTATGTATTCACTTATTCAGGTAAATTGTAGGATAATTCTGAAAATCGACACTAACAAAATAGAATAAAGGGTGAATTTACTCGAGATTCAGAAATATTCTGAACTACCAGTATACATTTAACACAAAAAAAGCGGCCAAGTGCGAGTCGGACTCGCCCATGAAGGGTTCCGTATTTAGGCAATTTATGACGTATAAAAAAAAAACTACTTACTAGAACTCGTTCAAACCAATTTTTGGTGGAAGTTTACATGGTAATGTACATCATATATTTTTTTTAGTTTTATCATTCTCTTATTTTAGAAGTTACAGGAGGGGGGACACACATTTTACCACTTTGGAAGTGTCTCTCGCGCAAACTATTCAGTTTAGAAAAAAATGATATTAGAAACCTCAATATCATTTTTGAAGACCTATCCATAGATACCCCACACGTATGGGTTTGATGAAAAAAAAATTTTGAGTTTCAGTTCGAAGTATGGGGAACCCCAAAAATGTATTGTTTTTTTTCTATTTTTGTGTGAAAATCTTAATGCGGTTCACAGAATACATCTACTTACCAAGTTTCAACAGTATAGTTCTTATAGTTTTGGAGAAAAGTGGCTGTGACATACGGACGGACAGACAGACGGACAGACAGACAGACAGACATGACGAATCTATAAGGGTTCCGTTTTTTGCCATTTGGCTACGGAACCCTAAAAACGCAACTCAATATTACCTTATCACAAGCCAACCACATCTGACTAGCCAAAAGATGCTCTAAATGATCCACTGCAGAGTGCCACTCCATAATTTTCACATCATCTGCAGGCCATTTGCCTCGAAAGTATTCCGTCTAAAAACGTAAACGCCGTAAATATATAAAAATTCAAAGGAAGGTAGTAGGTACTAACCACTGTATCTATACAAGTACCTACTTACTTTATAAGTATTATTATAATTTATAACTTTAGGTTTAGTACACTGTAATTCATTTAACGAATGATTTAACGTGACAAAAATAAATGTGATTGTGCACCTCGGGGTTAACTTTGGTGCTTGGTGCTCAGTAGGTGAAGAAGTGAACTGTACGGTTACCATCAGTTTGTCACTGACATAAACGCCGTCGAGAACGTAATTTACTTTTCACCTCAGCAGCTCGAACAAGGGTACTTTGCTACTTAAAAACAGTGAGCAAAATCGCATTTTGCTCACTGAGTGAGACAAAATGAGCAAAATGCGATTTTGCTCACTCAGTGAGCAAAATTGGATTTTGCTCACTGTTTTTAAGTAGCAAAGTACCCTTGTTTGAGATGCTGAGGTGAAAATTTAATTGTTGGCATATCTTAAGAAAACATGAGTGAATAGAGGTAAGTGATGAAGAAGGAATACATTTTTCGGGTTCTCTAATATGTTCTCACTGCTGAGGTGAAAAGTTTTGTGAACTACACGAGATCAAAGTTATTTACATCTCGTGCGCTTTTGAGTCCCTTACTACGCTCAAGATTCTAAATTAGATTCACTCGCTACGCTCGTGAATCTATTATAGAATCTTTCGCTTGCACGGGACTCAAAATAAGCACTCGAAGAAATATCAAACTTTGATCTCTTGTTGTACAAATAACTATTTTTGCCTATTTTCTTGAATAACTGCTAAACTATTTATCCTAAAATTATAAAAAATATATTTTTGAGATTTTTTTACCATGAGCTCTTTCATTTGATATGTAACACGATATAGTTTGAAAAACTTTATATTAAAATTTTCTCATTTACCCCCCAAAAATGGCCTCCATATTTCAAATTCATTTATTTACGTTACACATCCGTTTTCGGGTCATAAACTTACATATGTGTGCAAAATTTCAACTTAATTAGTCCAGTAGTTTCGGAGAAAATAGGCTTGTGACAGACGGACAAACAGACGCACGAGGTTCTGTTTTTTTCCTTTTGAGGTACGGAACCCTAAAAATTGACGAGATCAGGAAACAACTTTTACTAATCCTTCTTCATTTCTTCACAAAGTTATTTCTTGAAACAAAATGGGGTCTAATTTTTATTTAGATAAATCCTCCTGTTATCTAGCATAGTTTTTTTCTGTGCCAAATTTGTTTGTACTCTTCTTTTTCCTCGCGTTGTACCGGCATTTTGCCACGGCTCATGGGAGCCTGGGGTCCGCTTGGCAACTAATCCCAGTAATTGGCGTGGGCACTAGTTTTTACGAAAGTGCCTGCCATCTGACCTTCCAACCCAGAGGGTAAACTAGGCCCGTATTGGGATTAGTCCGGTTTCCTCACGGTTTCTTTTATATTGTATATCTACATTAGTTTGATTGAACAAGCAATATTTTAGCAAGGTCGTTATACTCACAAATATTTGGCTGTCAATCGGAAACAAAGTGCCAGAGTTGAAGAACATAGTCTGGTCGACTTTTGCTCTTGTAATGGGATTGTTCGGGTACAGTCGCTGTCCATCTCCGGTGTAGCACAGGTATAATGCAATGGCATGGCTGTCACAAATGACGTCATCGCCAATTTTCAACGCGGGTACTTTTTGTAGTTCATTTATCTATAAATAAATAAAATTATTTTGCGTATCTTGACCAGATATACATAAACTTTAAATAAATGTCATATACTAAGAAAAAGTGACCAAGGCCTCCAGTGCCCCAGGCTGGAATTGAACCAGCGTCCTCTGCTATCGCGGCAGGTGCCTGTGCCATTCGGCCACTGAGCCAGAGCGGCATAGGTCGAATTTTTCCAAGTATATGCACTTCTTACTGAATTAAGGCTTATGGCGCCCCCTGGCCACCTCTAAGGTAGCAGAGGTAGGTCAATAGCAGAGGACGCTGGTTCGATTCCAGCCTGGAGCACTGGAGGCCTTGGTCATTTTTTCTTAGTATATGACATTTAATTAAAGTTTATAATTTAATTAATTTATATAGTAGTGTGTCTACTTGATATAAAAACAAATTATTGTAAATATTTTCTGAAAATAATTTAATTTGTTCTAATACAAGATATACATATAAAGTAGGTATACAATTGTTTAAGCGCGTATAATACAATACCTTTGTATAAAATTCAGTTTTATTCTCTGTCTTAAAAAGGTCTATGTGTTGGTAATCTAACTTAATCTCCAACACGGATGCAACCATGAGGGCGAACCGAACGGGAGGGGATACTTCGTCCCCATACAAGATTAATTTGTTGTCCATAGTTTTGTTCCTACAAAAAAAACAATAATATTCACTGATCACGTTCAAAAGTCACAAATTTAGTGAATTAAATAATAGCACATTACGATACAAGTGCGAAATATAGGAACTTTGCAACGAGTGACGATATAAATTAAAATACGACTGAAGGGAGTATTTTAAGTCGATACGAGTTGCGAATTACCTTTACCTATTAGCACAAGCTTCCTTCCTATATCTGTGAGCACAAGTATCTTACAACGTTTCACAGTACGTATGGCCCTTTAAATTTTCGACATATATATGTAGTTAGTTACGTAAGTAGGCTAATTATCGTTATCGCACTAGTGTAGGTAGTGTAAACTATATCCCATCAAAAACATATGTAAAAAGGTGCAAGTCTCGCAACGCTTCTACTACAAAAAAGTTTTGAGATGTAATGTGAAACCAAGTCGGTTATTTTAATCAGTGCCATCAGAGGGTGTTAAAACCGTATCAATAAGATATTTTTAATTTGTAATACGTATAATGACTTGGCCATCGCATGGCTGCATAATGAGTGACATATAAGGATCATCGTCACCTATTAAAAATAATTCTAATTGAACATAACGCTAGCGCTAATTGCAGTTTGAGCATTACACATATTTACGAATACGGTAGGTACGAGAAAAACATTATGTACGATTGCCAAGTCATTATATGTGTCGGCGAAGGATGGTTCCGATGGCGGTGGGCGCGTGGGGGTAGTACCTAGATGTATTACTTCACAGCCAAAATAGTAGGTATGCTACCAACGCATGAAATAAACATTCAGACTCGTTATCCATACTAGTGCCTACTATATTTTAGTACTAAATAATCAAAACGACCAATCACTATTCCAAAATTATTTGAATCAAAATAAAAAGATCACATGAAACCGTTCAAATCTTTATTTTACAAAAGTAAGCTTCTAATGGCACATAAGAAATCAAAATAACACTTGGAATAAAACACTTAGCTAAACGGTTAAAGAACGTGAGAATCTATAAGCTTTCAGCATAATCCTTCAGGTATAAGCCTTCAGGAACGTAGCGAATTAGGCACGAGGTATGGCTAACGATAACGTCCGATCTCTAGCGCGGTCCGATCAAGAAGAAGGAAGCCAGTTCTCGCGGCGGAGCCAACCGCTCCCGCCTCCAATTCAAGTTGGTAAACCTGCCTGACCAGTCTACCAACATAACGACAAAAATGCCTGCTCGTGCCTACGTTCACTCAAGATACTCCTCTTGACGTTCCAAAGCCTTCTACCTGTCATTTTAATTCAACAATACACCAATAGATGGCGGATTATACTCTATGCGCAACTTTATTATTTCGTTACAAGCAAATAATACGTAGCCAAACATTGCTAATCGATTTTATACAGGCGTCTAACTATGAACTGTAACGCTGCAATACGTCTTTCTGGTGTCTCGCTCCGACATATGTATTACAAATTAAAGATATCTTATTGATACGGTTTTAACACCCCCTAGCACTGATTAAAATAACCGACTTGGTTTCACATTACATCTCAAAACTTTTTTGTAGTAGAAGCGTTGCGAGACTTGCGCCTTTTTACATGTAATGTTTTTGATGGGATCTCATCTCTTTTTGTTTGTAGGCAGTCCTTCTTTTCGGGTACTCATACCCATACTATGTATACATATCATAACTAAACACATCTTCATTCATACTCACATCGTACATCGTAGTGTACCTTTACTTTACCTACTTTCTGTAGGAACTGCAACAGTAACTTTGTAATAGCATATATTTATATGGGATTACAAACTTACTTATGCAGTTCTTAGACCTTTAAAACGTGACTAATATTGCAATATTTTTAGGTTTTCTATGGCTTGATAAGCTGAAAACTACTTATGTTTACAATTTGAAGCTTGTGGGTATGCTAGAAGTACATTAGAATTATGATGATCGTAGGTGAGTGAATGAGTGTGTCAGTGTCGAAACTAAGGAACTTTGACGTACAATAATTTTTAAACTACAAGTTCAGATTTAATGTTTTTGAGAATATATCTAAAGCATGTTAAGCCCTGTATGTCACTGAAAATTCAGGGTTCTAGCTTCAGCCAGCACAAAATTACAGGACGTCGAAAATGGCCTGAATCGCTTCGAGAAAAGGATGGTACGGCCGTGCCTCTTTGTTTTGCTCGACTTGGCGGGGGCGGGGGCACTGCCGTGCCCCCAGATTTCGTTCAAAGTTACTAAATCAACCTACTTAATTCTGTACATCTAAAAAAACTACGCAACTAACCTAAAAAAGCGGCCAGGTGCGAGTCGGACTCGCCCATGAAGGGTTCCGTATTTAGGCGATTTATGACGTATTAAAAAAAAACTACTTACTAGATCTCGTTCAAACCAATTTTCGGTGGAAGTTTGCATGGTAATGTACATCATATATTTTTTTAGTTTTATCATTCTCTTATTTTAGAAGTTACAGGGGGGGGGACACATTTTACCACTTTGGAAGTGTCTCTTCCAAAGTCGTAAAATGTGTCCCCCACATTTTACCACTTTGGAAGTGTCTCTCGCGCAAATTATTCAGTTTAGAAAAAAATGATATTAGAAACCTCAATATCATTTTTGAAGACCTATCCCAGATACCCCACACGTATAGGTTTGATGAAAAAAAAAAATTTGAGTTTCAGTTCTAAGTATGGGGAACTCCCAAAATTTATTGTTTTTTTTTCTATTTTTGTGTGAAAATCTTAATGCGGTTCACAGAATAGGTACATCTACTTACCAAGTTTCAACAGTATAGTTCTTATAGTTTCGGAAAAAAGTGGCTGTGACATATGGACGGACAGACAGACAGACAGACAGACATGACGAATCTATAAGGGTTCCGTTTTTTTGCCATTTGGCTACGGAACCCTAAAAAGACGTAGAATAATATGTATACCATAAGTAAATAAATAAATAATTATGTAGGGCGTTTTTTCCTTTATTTTATTCCATGTCAATAAGGGTCAACAATCAACATTTAATCGACACTCATATCACAATGTATGAAAATTATGATACAAAGTTAAAAAACCTTTGATAATATCAAAATATACATAAATAACAAATTACTTACACTGTCGAGTTCGTACCGCAGCATCTGGTTATCACTCGGAACAGGTTATTGAATTTCAAATAAGCCATTTTACCAAAAGACACGCAACGCAGTCTTTCCTCCTTCGAGGTCAACTGATCAATAACGTGACGATGATGCCTTCTGAAAACAACAGCACTCTCATCCATATGTAACCTTATACTTAGTTTGCATTTATATTCAATCGAGTTTAGATCTTTAACGGTGCCACTTAGAATAGTTCATAGGCATTCAAAAGGTATTTTACGCCCACATAATTAAAAAATATCGAAGGTAAATGCAAATTCATCTGTCTAGTAACCGCGCTACTAGTCTTGGGGAAACGAAATTATTTAATATCAATTTAAACATCAATATGCTCGTAATAAACATACTGAGTTCCTTCCATTTTTATTGTGGAACGTTCTACATTACAATTTATAGATTGTATATACACTAGACATACATATGTCAATCACAATGAAAAAATTAACTGTGATCAACTCTGGCTAACGTGAGACTCGAACCCACATCTTTGGATTATCGACCCAATGCATAACTAATTTTGTCAGCTATTAACCATCCGTCATATACCGCGAATTTAACCATTGCAAGCATGATTAAATTAAACGTCTTTAAAAGGTATAAAAAGGGGTAAATTTTGAGATATTAATGGTTTCCACGTCCAAAAGTCCGGCCGTGCGCTTCGCACGGAAGGGCGTCGGAATCGGGACTCATCTAAACTTTTTAAACTTGCTTACTGTTCTAATTTCAAGCTTTACTCTCTTGCAGCTCAATCTTTGGCCTTGCATCGCTTGCATGGAAGTAAGCCGCTATCTGCGACTGCTTTCTACTGCTGAGAGCGTCGCAGGTGCGCTCTCAGGTGACGTAGCCAATCTTTGCAGCAAATGTGACACCATTGATATAGAATAAATAATTTCTTTTATATTAAGTCAGAGGGCCACACTCGCTGCAGGTCAGCACCCCTCCGACGTAATTATATGTGATGGCCACAGGTGGTCTGGCCTTTAGCTCGTCAGGTCAGGCTTAGTGTCGAGTTCTGTGCGTCGCCTGGCTTCAAATTCACGCACATGCGTCTGCACAATATGCCTCCATCTATTTAGTAGGTATTGTCACAACGACTGTACGTACTTGCCTACTTTTTAATGTTTGTTTCAAAGAAGAAAAGAATGGCAGCCTGGCAGCGAAAAAAATAATAATATGAACATGACAACATGTCTATGGTTTCACGACATTAAGATGTATGGAGGGTATAAAAATTAAATCTAAATTATATCCTAATATAGTAAAATGTAACCTCAGCTGAGGCTATCCATAATTATTAAAATGGGGGGTTCATCTAGTAGGCCTCTAACGACTAGTTTAAAGTTAGCGAAGTTTTAATTTCTATGTCTGGCAGTACTGAAGTACCAACTTCTGACTTACTTGGAGGTATTTCTATATTGTGCTATATTTTTCAGGCACTGCACTCTGTGGAAAGCAGACCGCAGCCCTGCGTGTCGTGCAGTCTTGATGGCATTGGATGCTATGAACATCGATGTTCATGAAGTAGATGTCAACATGGATAAAGAAGAACATAAAAGTCCTGAAATACTTTCTGTTTGTATAGTTTATTTTTTGTGCTAAATCGATCGATTATGTTTAATTTTGTACATCACTATATAATTTGAGGCGCCTGTTCAAATTTTTAGCAATGTCTTGTGTACTTATTCTTATGCTCTCTTAAAGTGAAAGCTGTAGGTACCTAATTTTACTTACAATCTTTCAGATGAACCCTCTTCAAACATTGCCGATTTTAAAGGATAGAGATTTAATAATAAGTGATAGGTATATTTTATCTTGACATTTTAAATTAAATTCGATGATCTGATACACTTAGCCGGCAATGATCTAAAATCGCATGTTATTGTTGCAACGGTTATAGAAGTTTTTGTTCCTCGTAATATCAGGACACCGACATCAATATACTTAAAAATAAAAATTAATCTACTTGTTAAACGCTGTTCTAATATTTTGTGAAACCGAAAGCTCACTAGCCATCGGAAATCTTTTGTTAGGTACACCTACATCCTACACCGGCATGCTATAGAAAGTGTCTTGAAAAAGGATAGATGTAATAATAATAATATAGCCTTAAACCATGGTGTCGCAGCCAAGCCATCACGACGTACCTGGCGTCCCGGTATTGCACGGAGATGAGCAAGTTCCTGCTGCCGCCGGGTCCTTCCAGTCGCGCCCTTGTCGACCAATTCCTGCACTTTAACAGCAGCGTGCTTTACCCGCAGTACAAGGCGGCTTCTGTAAGATTTCTACCATTTAAGGATCTTTAATTCCTGGCAAATTTTCTTAAAGGTGCGATCATCATCACCAGTAGTTAAATCGAATTCGTGCAAATTTTCAGAACCCAATTCTGCATGGCACACTGCGCATTGTAGACGAGAAGACGAACGACGAGATCCAGTGTGCGTACGCTGACATGGAGCGTATGCTAGCAAAGCGAGCGTGGTTCAGCAGCGGCAACTGGCCTTCTCTCGGCGACATTTCGCTCGCCGCCACCGTCAGCACTCTCGACGTACTCGTGCCCATCGATGTCAGCAAGTTCGTGATCATAATTGTTTATAAAATATTTCTAGACATAAGATCGCAGGGAACCGTTAGATAAGGGCCGCGTAACACCGGCCAATGAACATTTATGAACAGACTCTTGGAATAGGAATATTGCCTAGTAGTAGTACCTAGATGTCATTCGGTTCGGTTGACACGATGATGATGTTGATGTAAGTGTTGAAACTCAAAGTTCTAACCACTTTGTCAAAAAAGTTAGTAAGCAATCCAAAATGGGTATTGTACATCTTTACAAGGTCTTATATACTTGGGTGCTTCGTACTTGTAAGCTTCTTTTTTAATATTTTCTTCCAGTTTTCCCAAGCTATCCTGTTGGCTGCATCGCATGGCTGAGGAGAAGTTCTTCTGCACTGCTAACAAGAAAGGACTCTCAGAATTCAAGAGAAGAATAGGCAAGTTCCTCGATCCACTCATTTATCAACTGATTAGTATCAGACTTATTGTAGGTATTCCACAATAAGAGTGATGTGTCTATCAATTTTCTTATGATGGGATCGTCTATCTATGCCTATAACCTACCAGCCTATCATAACAAGTTAGCTCAAAACCTCAAAACTACTGTATGCTGTTGACCAAAATTACAACCGCAAGTTTTAAAGTAAAATAATTGCGTTTTTCGTCCTTTATTCAAATTGTTATTTTAACATATAATAGGATGCCCGAACAGGCTTTAGGGTGCTTTAGGTTACTTTTCGTTCGTGTTATCTCGGATATGGGTGAATATGGTAATACCTAATGCATTCAGTATAATGCCCTGAATACAGACGACAAGCGCGAAAGTGGTGGGGGTAGTTAGTACGTCATGTACAGTCACCAGTCACCACATGGGATTGTTACGCCACGGTCCTAGCTAAATTGGTTCTTCCATACTTACGCTATGAATTGTCCAATTTAGCTAGAACCCTAAATGGCATTACAATCCCGGAGCGTAACTGTGCGACGGGTATTTTATTTGTTTTTCAACCTGATGTTGTACCTACTTTTTTTATATATTTGGCTAATTACTTTTAAACATTATATAGAGGATAGATATTCACAGTCATGTGGTATAATTGATTCAGTCATTTTCAATTTAAAGCAGTTCCAAATCAACTCTCGATTGTGAAATTTTTGAAGGTTTTCTAATAATTTGTTAGACCAAGTAGTGAAAATGTTGCAGTATGTTATATATTTGTGATCTACTCACAAAGCCCTTTCATTTGGTACCCTACATGATACTTTCATTTGGTACCCTACAATCTACATGAGATGACCTCACAGGAGTCACAGCAACCACCCTTTCGCGCTTATCTCATATATTAGTGTTCAGAACATCATACTGAATGCGCTGATACCAAATATACCTACCCATATCAGAGACGTGAGTCACATTAAATATCTCGTTTTAGGGAAAGGTACACTGAAAATATGTGAGTGTCTCACGGAAGTTTTGTTATTAAAAGAGGTACACTGGTTTTTATTAAAGGTACACTGAAGTACACAGAAGGTATAATATAAATATTTCATTTTTATATGTTTATTAATATTTCGTTGAAATCGCTGAGGTCCACCCGCTACCCTGGCGCTCACCGAAAATCGATTTCTAGAAAACTTTTCGAGCTACATTATACACAGTAATTTTATTTGATGTAGGTGTTCTTTTTTTTTAGAATGTGGCAATTGTTTCAATCACAATGAATCCAAATATCCACGGAACTCTGAAGATCGTCGGAACAACATTTCAACTACGGAACCTACAACCACATAGCGTCAAATGACTACAAAGGAACTTTTTAATATTATTGTTTTTTTTGTACTTTGAATAACTACCGTATAATAAAAACTTAATTTATGAATGCCAACGTTTTTATGAAGGTTTTTCCATAACACAGTGTGAAAATTCCACACAATTTGACATTTATGGTGACATTTCCACGCATCTAGAGTTAGATCAAGGTAAATTGGCAGCGATTTTGATAGCCCAGACTGTGCCTGCCGTCCCTGGTCATAAAGAAAAAAACACATATAGCAGAAGAGAAACGTCAACAAATGTGGAGCAGAATGACATTTCGCACCATTTGCATTGATGATAAAATCGCCTACGTAAATTTTGAGACAAGATAAATGTTTCGTACGGAAAAGAACTTACTGCAGGTAAGCATTAAGTGTCAAATTTGCAAACATAAGTACCAACATTGTTAAAACTTTTAATCCGAAGGCACTAAACGCAACGTGACCATTGTATTTACGTCAAACTAAAATATTGAATGAATGGAGTCGCTTTGGTATACTTTAATATAATAGGGAATATTACGCGAAAGTCTGCGTAGGGGGCGCCACATCAACAACAAGTAAACAATCTAAGGGTCTACCGCAAACGAGAGAGTCGACATTTTGTTATTACACATCGACATATATTCGAGCGATAAAGAGGCAGATAGCTGAGTTTCGATTTCACGTTTCCCGGTAGGCCCTTTGTAAGCAAACCGCCTTGATATATCAATGTCATATTTGATTGTCTGTGAAAACTTGTCAAAAAACAGTTTAAGGTACAGTATGTATAAGTTACTCTATGGTATACTTAAGTCACTAGTGCTGCACTCTGGCGGCAAAACATTACAGTAATACTCCCTATTTTACAGAAAAATCAAAATAAGAAATAAAACAAATTTATATTCTTCCTTAAACTATCGCGGTTATTACACATTATAACTAACGTACACAGGTTCTTGGCATGGTTTAATTTTATCGGGAACCCTTTTTATAGGATCACTCGTGCGAGTCGTGCCTCTGGCTGTCAAATGTATAAATGTATAAACTCATAGTAAACACTAATCAATATATGTATAAACAGGCCTTATCAGATTAAAATAAATTACTGATGATCTCCAAAATGGAGTTAGTCAGGAAACTGCGCGGTTTCTTTGAAAAAGTTACTTACTTTATTTAAGCTCAGATCAGAAATAAGTAAACCCTTGAAATTAACGGACTTTAAAAAAAACACCGCGTATATTAAAAGGCACTTGTTGGGAATGGTGTAGCAAAATGTTCAAGAGGGTCACATTCTGATAATTAAAATATATTTTGTAAAACGAATAGTTAATCACGTTTTTCTCTGCGTGACCCACTCAATACATATACCTATGTATGACCTACACATTAAAAAAAATTTAAGAATGCAGTTCAAAATGAACCGACTTACCTTTAAGACAGGTTTAGCATTTGCAGTTAGTCGATGTAGGCCCTTATTGGTGGTGTATATGTCGGAAACAGGGAAATGGGCCGAACACACAAATGCCGTTTTGTATGGCTTAAAAAGTGCATCACCCCTATCTCTTGCTATAATAGCAGTCCACTCTGCACGTCGCATAGGTTTTCTTAGAAATCTTGAATTTAAACATAATAATATTCCTTACGAATTCTATATAAAATTAAAAAAATATATAGACCTCATATCGACTCATTAGATTTTTCTTCATTGACAGGGATTCTTTGGTACTAACAAAATAATTTATTCAATACCATGAAATTACCACCAGATTACATAAATTCTGTAATGCTATCAAAAGAACTAACCGAAAGAAATATATTCCATCCTTTTTCCTTTTTTTATCGTTGTTATTTTTGCATATTTTTACTGCACATTTCGTCATTGTTGACAACTTCACATTTGAGCGTTCCAAACAAGACTAAACGAAAAAGTAACGCGTGATCTGGTTTAACGTTACTTTTGCGGGGCCATTTTTTGCGGCTGATTGGGTATCCAGTTCTTTATTCTATATCAATGATTGAGCATAATTACGTATGTTGATCGAACGAGCGAGCGAAGCGAAGCGAAGTTCTTACATTCGACTTTGAACACGCGGCTGGCTAGCGGCACGTCTCGGCATTTCGATGTTTTTAAGCTGAACTGTCAGAAGATAGTTTGATACTCAATAACTTAAGTAAATTTGTTCTAATTTAAATAAAATTGGGTAAACGTGTAGTCGAGGGCATTATATTTTAGTCATTAAATTATGAGCAGGCCCGATCAAGAGGTTATTGAGCTAGAAGAGCTTAGAAGGCCAAAAAGCTGTTTGTGAGAGGTCTTGCTATTCTGGTCATTTTTTTGCAAGAAACATGGTCGAGTTTAGTATCAAATGAAAGTGCTCGACTTACACTTTTATAATATCGTTTTTAAATTTACCATTTTGAAATAATTAGCAAGATAAAAATAAAATAGAATAAACATAATACATGTATTTGACATTTGACAGGAAATATTTCGGCTTAGCACAGATACAGTTTATTTTAATCTCTATGGTGGTGACTTAAATCCAGGGGAGGGACAGCCGTATACGAAGCCCTTTATTCGAAAAAATAGCGCCATCTATATTACTTAACGCTAAACTTGTAAATGGCGCTTCAAAATTGATGCAAAAAAGCAAATCTTGTCAGTAGAAAAAGGCGCGAAACTCAAATTTTCTATGAGACCATATCCCTTCGCGCCTACATTTTTTCTACTGACAAGATCTGCTTGGCCAACTATATTATACATACTACTCTTTGCTTAAATCAATCAGTTAAGGGCTCCACAGACCTTGCAATAAATCCACGCGATCTTTGATCCATTGCCGCCTATAGAGCGACATAAAATAGTAGAAATTAAATAAAATGGAACTCAAAAATGTCCATACTAAATTGTTGCCATGTGTAAGCATTTTACGTCAAAAATGTGACAGTTACGTAGAAAGTGGCGCCCTCATTTATTTTCTATTATTATATGTCGCACTATACGAGTACCTAAGTAGGTGCAACAAAGTCAATCGCTATATAATTTTTGGTTAACCGCGAGTTCTCAGTTCGGGGCGAACTACTAGTATTTATTACTTTTAATTTTAGATTCGAAAAATAAAACAATCGGTCGATTGTATCGAAAGGCATTTTGTGACTGACATCACTAGTAGGAATTCACCTGTCATACAGGAATTTGTTATGAAGTGAGTGGGGACGGACCCAGGCGGGGAGAGCTCGTTCGCGATTGCTTGCTCGTGCATTGCACAGTTCTGTAATTTAATTATTATGTAGATTATCAAACCTTACCCCATTGTTCTTCGTTCACATAAAATGTAAAAAGCCACCGCGTATTCTCACGGAACGAAGAAAGTTGAGCGAGAAAACTATCATACAGCGTTGTGGATTTTATAGTGATTGGAATTGTTTGTTCGTGCCATGGCTGATTACTAATTAATAAATAACTCGGAAACTTGGTGAAATCAAGTTTTTAATACTGAAATTTAGTGAAAAGTTATATTCGATGGCAGGTTTTCAAGCGAGCGACACGATGCCGAAACTCGGTCATGTGGGGGATCTGCGCGAGCAGTGGCTGGTGCGCGCGGACGGCGCGCTGGCGCACCGCCTGCAGGACCGCGAGATCTCGTCGCACCTCTGCGAGAACAGGTTCCGCAACCGGCAGATCCGCGAGGACTTCCCGGTGGCGCTGAGCGAGCAGCAGGGGCTCGAGCACGAGGCGCGCCTGCGCGAGCTCGCGCGCCGCCGCCAGGCCGACGTGGACGCCGAGATCGCGCGCGAGATGGCTGAGATCAACCTCCGCCGCCAGCGCCGCCAGCACACCGACCTCATCCAGCCCGGCCCCTCGCGCACTCCGCCTGAGCCGGCCCGGGCGGCTCCCGTCAGATCTCCGCCTGAGCTCCTAGACGGCATAGCGCCGGAGGAGCTGGGGCTGTCGCCGGCGGAACTTGAAGAGCTCAGATTGAGGTTGGAGCAGGAGGAGCGAGACGCTCGGCTCGCGAGGCAGCTGAGCAGCGAGGGGCAGGAGCGGGACGTGCTGCTGGCGGACATGCGCTGCGCCGTGGAGGCGCAGGACGGAGAGCTGGCGCGCCTGCTGCAGGAGCGCGAGTACAAGAAGCTCCAGCGAGCCAAGGAGAAGGCTCGCCAGAGAGCCCTCCTCAAGAAACAGCAGCGCTTGGCCGCCCGGCAGATAGACACGCCCGACACCAGCCAGGCCACACTCTGCGACGCTTACAGCAACCCCAGGGACATGATACGCGACAATAGATTGAGGCTTTGCAAATCTGTGGATTCAGATTTGAATTATGTAGAGCCTTTCGAAAAGGAACATATTCAATCAAAAGCCAGTGCCCTGCAGTCCAAGGAGACATCCAAACAGTACTACAACGACCAGCCCGGCACGTCAACTGTCAATATAAACAACGTGACACATGTGCACACCAGGTCTTTTGAATCGGATCGCACCGCGTCCAATTCTGGGACGTCATCACTTCAGCACAGGCAGCCCCCACCTCCACCTACATCTGGCAAGAAGCCCCGCTTTCCTGACCCAGTGAGTATCCGACCGGCTTCTCACTATGCTGCAGAGAGCGATGACAGTCCTCCGCAGGCGATCCCGCACAGCTACAGTGAGAACAACAACCTGTACAGCTCCACATTCCCTCCGGACCTGCCGAGCCCCCAGCACACGGACCGGCACCAGGACAACTCCAAGAGGTTGTCCGTGATATCTGACATCACCGCTGAGGGCCTGGCCAAGAAGAAGAGCAAGCAGGCTGAGATGCACAAGAAGAGAAAGGGATGCAAGATACAATAGAATTATTTACATGTTTAGTCTTGCGGGTTTGCTGATTTCTACTTGATTGTTTTTAACACATTTACTGTGGTATCTGGTCAAATTGGCGGCTTAGTTGGCGCAGCAAAAGTGTTAAGAAGCTTGTGTTGTGTGTGAAATGTGCGTGACTTGAGTGAGCAAGTAGAGTAAGACGATTATTCCAATAACGAATCTCAAAGAAAGGCTTAAAATATTCCTGGCTAAATATTGCTAGATTTGTCCGCACTTTACACTCCATGATGAATGGGGTTTATGAATAAAGTTCACTGATGGTGTAAAGTGTGTTCAAATATAAATAGCCCAAAATACTTACCTTTTGTAAGTTAAATTTATTTTGTAGTATTATAAGATGTCTAAGGGTGGTATTCCACCTGTCCAATGTGTATTTGCATCTCACATTTTGCTTAGTGAGAGAGCGAGCAGTGATGCACATTGGACCAAGAAATTGTACAGGTGGAATACCAGCCTGAGGCAGTATCTACTTGTTGTAAAGTATTTATTATTCTCTGGCAGGGACCTGCAGAACCAATGAACGAGCCATTTATGTAACTTTAAGGACCATGTGCCTTGTAGGATTAGGGGAAAATTACATTCCGATTTAATAATTATTTTATAAGTCTTACACAAAATTGCAGATTGAGTCATGTTTGTCTTCTGATAAGCTGTGAACACACTGTTTTATAAACATGGAAACGTGATCTATTGCAATGTAGTCAATTATTCCAATTATCAAAGTAACTTCATACTTAGCTGTTGCTGTATTTATTTGATTATGACAATATATCCAATTGTCCTGCCTCTGTAGAATCTCTTGACATTGATACTCATAGTATGGTACTAGCATAATCTATGATAATTGTCTCTCTATTATTTCAAATTGTAATGTATAATTTAACTCTTTGCTAAAGTGATAAAAATTAATATGATTGCTCAAAATTTCTCAATTACAATTGTAATCTGAATTATTTACATTGAATTGATTTTATATTATTACCTATAGGTATTAGGTGTGGAGTATCTGGATTGTACTTATCTACAGGATGGATTTTCTTTTTGGGTCAGTGAGGGCAGCTACCAGATCCCGTGCTGCTACGAGAAAACGGTCTTAGAAGACCTTCCCTCGATTTCAAATTAATGAAGATTGGCTTTTACAGATTTTGAAAAAAACATACAGGTTGCGAGATACAGATCATTTTTGACAAACTTTTTTTTGATGCCATTCCTATTGAGGATCAAAAGGTTGTATGGAACCAAAAAAATAATTACAATTATGATTAAGAAACCTACTTTGATAACGCCATAGGATATAACTACACAAGTCATTCCTACCCAACCGCGAAATGCAAAAATGGTAGCTTGATTAATTGATTGATTATGTCATTCCATTCTGTCTAATCTATGTATATGGTGCTCAGAGTATTTCTCACAAATGTTAAAATATATGTATCAGTATTTATATAGCTATTTATATTATGTAATACTTGGATATGACCAAATATTCACAACGCCTTATTTATGTCTAGATATGGACAGGGATATAAAACCAGTAATGCATATGGCTTATGCGTTACGATTGTGTAATGTCAACACGGTTACTTAACATTTTAGTGTGTCGTTTACTTCTAGAGATATTCAATCAAAATGCAATTAGCACAAAAACCGATATCTAGATAAACTTTCTACTGATCTAGGGCATAGGACACGGGCCGGCAATCTTTTCTTAAGAAGAGCTGTGACTGTTATCAGCGGTCAGTGAACAGGGAAATCTTTAAGGTGGCTTGAAGAGCCGCAATTCATTTATTAATTCAAGCATCCGCGGTTTGCCTACCACTGCCATGCAACATCTTATTTGTACTATAGTTTATCCATAATCCCCTTTACGAGTTCACATACTAGTGGGCCTGGGTACATACAGTCAACTACCTGCAGACCCTGCAGTTGTCTGTGTCGCCCCTAGAGTTTACCAAAACTATTGGAGGCAAGAGATGCTGCGTTTGTCTATAGGAGGCGTAGATACCTATTGGAAGCTGTGTTATCTGTTGAATGCTCGTCAGCTTAAAGCTGCCTAGTCACTGGCGGAGCGGAGATTACAACCAATGCTATTGGTTGATTCCGCACATATCCGATCCGCTCAGTCTCAGTGGACAGACAGTCTAACCAGTAGCGACAGCGACTGAGATTTCCACGAGGTTATATTTATTATCTCCAGTGCTGTGTCTGGACTTTTAATAATTCTAGTAACAAATCGGGACGGGGGTCGACCCACAGCCGCGTTTTACACTAACTGGCCATCGGAGGATCTTATATCTTTGTGATTTAAGTTCAAATTTGATCAGTCAATTGTCGACGGTGGTACGGCTTCGGTCATCCCAGATCGGATGTAGGTATGCAACACGATCTACCTACTATCAATCACAGGTGAAAAAAGCTGCATCTCTCCTCTCAATGGAATAGAGTGCTTAATTGTAAACACATGATTTCGATTCCTTATATTCTTATTATTGAAGTGAATGCATTTGAACAACTTCTGCTACTGCCTGTTGTTTTGTGCTAATTTGCATTACGATTGATAACCACTTTTATTAGGGTTTAACCTATATAGTTATTCCTTTTCATTAGCCGTTGACATTGGTCTGAGCGTCTACCGCGAACATCGAAAATCTAAATTTAGTTAGTTTTCTTGTCCTCTATCGCTCTTGCATTGTCAAGCGCTAGAGAGGGAGATAACGAAATATCGATGTTAGCAGTCGGTAGGCACTGTTAGTTTTTTATACCAACTGTAAGTAATGATGATGATTAAGTCAGTGGTAGCTTTTACTTTAAGTACCTAACATTAGTTAATCAGCTAGTCTTCGTCTTCGTATATTTTTATTCTTAAAGTTATTTCCAAGTAGTAAGTTCCATTTAGATTTTTATAATGATCAAAAGAAGTAGTGTTTCAATTGATTCTTTTCGTATTTGATTGTAATGTGGAATGGCAGTTTAATTTTCTCTTTTATAATTTTTATTAAGTATTTTGTAACCAACTTTCAAGTATTTTTTTCTACTCCAGCACTTAAATGTGTCAATTAAATGACTGACAGTGATATCTAAAGCAATGTCATTTGAATGCTTTGTCTATAGGCTCATAAGATGACTGCTAGCAGTCATCTTATGAGTATAATACAACTGCTTTATTTTTTTTAAAGATACAAGTATAGAATCTTGTAAAAGTTGTAGATAATGATTGTACAGTCGACTACAAAGAGATGTATCCACTTTTTCACCTTATTGCATTGTAATAAAGTGAAAAAGTGGATACATCTCTTTGTAGTCGACCCTACGTAAGTACATACCTCGTGTGACGAAATGAGATGTTGCCAAAGCAAGTGCTGCCAGCTACCGTTCTCGGTGACTATAACAAAACTGACAACTTGATATACTTACTTAACTAACTTATTATGTTGGTGTTATTTCGGGTGCATTTACACAAGGGAGGGCGCCTGTTGTCTTCAGTGTCGACGAACAGGTAGATTGCCCTAGCTAAGTAGCTACTGTAAACGCGCCCTAACCTGCGATCGAGACCGTCTCATTTTGCTGACACGACGCGACGATTGATTAACGACTAAGCTTTAATTGCAATCTTTGGCCTTGAATGTGCCTTAACGGAACGGAACCAAACTCGATTATTTATTACTTGATAATTAGCAATAAGGTTTCTTGGGTACTGCGATACCTGTCATGCGTACAGTCGGACTCCAAAGTCGATAGTAGGTACAGTCGTCTATTATAATATCATGCACAGCGAAAGCTCGAACCCGTGCAAAAATATAATTATACATATATAGCTATTATAGGTGTTATTGCTGGTGACTGTCCCTAGTGACTTTTTGAACCAGACTGTAACTAAAGTCAATGCGGCCAAATCCGTCTGCGGAAAATAACGTAGGTATACGACCGCTTTTTTTGTAACAATAGTAGGTACACGATTGTTAACTTCATCGACAAAGCAGCAATTGCTTTTAGTTTCAGCAGTCTAAAGCCAATCGGCTATTTCCTAAAGTCGAAAAGAAATACATACTTATACCTAATACTTGCCTACACTCGTGTACGGACTTTTCCGCAGACGGATTTGGCCGCATTGCATGACCTTACCTAATATTATATGCCTACTAAGGTATTTATAACATGAAAACGTTTTGATTAACACACAGGGTGATATTTTATTTAGCATATTTTCGAATTAAACTTCACAAGCGATGTTTATTTACTTACTCAACGTTTGTAATTTTCCTAATGAATGATCATTTTTAGAAATTGTATTTTAGTTATTTTATACGATTGATTATTAATGAGAATTACTTATTAAAATCTGTTTTTAACAGAAGGATTTAGTTTTTTTGGTCCATTTCTATAGACTATAAGGTCTTACGAATTGAAAATATTCAGTAAATGCGTTTTCCCAATTAGCTAACACCTACCTACCTAACCGTTTATCATTTTGGCTGATATACTTATTGAGAGAAAGGGATAAAACTTTAATTAAGTAATCTAATTGAGAAGTAGTGCGTTTATGACTAAGGTGCAATAATACGGACGTATATGCATGATAGTTAAGATTGCACAATCAACCAATCTTCTAATTGCGAGCTCCGAAATCTGCCAGTAATGTAGGTAGGTAGGTACCTAGGTATACTCGTAGTAATAACCACAACGACTCGCCGAATCACGCGGAAGTGACGCGGAGGAGAGGAGACGCACTTTCTCCACTAATGTGCATCGATCCATCATTATTTGATCTCAGATTATGTCTTTGATCCGCCTGCATTGCATTAACACGTAGACACCTGGCTCTGTCATGCATGCCACGGCTATGATGTGCCGAAATTATCGACAGATTTTCCACATAGGTTATTTATAAGTAGCTAGGTATGTATGTACTATGTACAGTCAGCAGCAGAAGTTGCTAAGCGGGCGAAGTGTTCAAAATTACGTTGACACGCTCTTATCTCAACAATAAAGTCGCGTCAGGGTCATTTAGAATACAATAGAAGAATATAAATAATTTTATACACATCACCCGGGTATAGCAACTTCTGCTGCTGAATGTACAAAGATTATGGAAACTTCTCACAATTCTTTTAGCTTTTACATCGTCAGTTGGGCATCATGTACCGAGACCAAATGAAAACTCTCATCGGTTGGTTGAAGGTAGAATCTCGTGTCAATGATTCGCGGAGTTGCTGACCTTACCTTATTATAATTTGACCCACTGATTGGCCCCAATCGTCAGATCGAGAGTATGACGTGATCGTATGGATCCTTGTCGCTGGTCTCAGTCTGTCGACTGAGAAAACGATTGGCCCATAGAAAAAGAAGATACTACTACATACTAAGTAAGAAGAAATTCGTTTATTTATGATAAGTATATCACTCTTGCATGTTAGAAATATATTAGAGGGGCAAACGAACGAAGTGGTACCCTCCTGTGAATTCTCTCTCAATTTTTAGGGTTCCGTACCCAAAGGGTAAAAACGGGACCCTATTACTAAGGCCCCCCCCACATCTAGCGTCTCCCGAACGTCGACGCCTCACCAACGCCCGCGCGGCGTCGACGCCGCGCTCCCGCAGCGCCGACGCTACGCTGCGGCGCCTCTCGAACGTCGACGTCGCAGTGACGTCCGCGCGGCGTCGGCGCCGCGGCAGCGCCGCGCCTCCTCGACTTCAGTGGCGGCTGTCGAGCGTCGGAGCGTCTGACTGGATGTTGGTCGCCGCTGGCGTCGCGGAGGCGCTGCGTCGGCGCGGCGTCGGCGCTGCGTCGGCGCGGCGTCGGCGCCGCGCGGACATCACTGCGACGTCGACGTTCGAGAGGCGCCGCAGCGTCGCGTCGCCGCTGCGGGAGCGCGGCGTCGCCGCCGCGCGGGCGTTGGTGAGGCGTCGACGTTCGGGAGACGCTAGATGTGGGGGGCCCTAAGACTCCGCTGTCCGTTCGTCCGTCTGTCACCAGGCTGTATCTCACGAACCGTGATAGCTAGACAGTTGAAATTTTCACAGGTGATGTATTTCTGTTGCCGCTATAACAACAAATACTAAAAACAGAAGAAAATAAAGATTTAAGTGGGGCTCCCATACAACAAACGTGATTTTTGACCGAAGTTAAGCAACGTCGGGCGGGGTCAGTACTTGGATGGGTGACCGTTTTTTTGCTTGTTTTGCTTTATTTTTTGTTGATGGTGCGGAACCCTCCGTGCGCGAGTCCGACTCGCACTTGGCCGGTTTTTAGTTTGCTTTATCCAGGCCAGGATGAAATGAAATAAACATGTAGGTACTGGTAGGTAGAAAGTGGACAAATACACGGTGGTCGCGGGGCTATTACCACGACCTTGATAACTCGCGCCACTGTGGTAAACGACTCGTGTCGGCGCCAAACAACGTGCTGCTAAATTATACCATCCTCAACACAACACTATATTTGACCATAAGTAAACCTTATTGCAACGAGATAAGTTCTACGGATGGTCAGCTGACTGTTTTTATTTTAGGAATGAATTTAAGTACATATAGCTATAGGTAGTATAGGTACTGATGAAGGCAAGATGACTAAGATGAGTGAGAGTAACAATTTGCTGATCATCACCATTGGTGAGCTGTCTTTGGAATAAGGTTAAAGTACCTACGTCACGTGTTGTGTTGTCAGCTAACAAAGTGAACGATCAAGGCTAGCGCTATATAAGAATGCACGGTTGAGCGCTTATCGCCCTAAACGCAACTAATGCACAGGCACATACAGATGTGTTTATACAAATATGTATAGTGTAGGTAATTGTACCGCCGTGCCGTGCCGGGGTCAAAGTTCTTCAGCTCACTCTTTCACTAGCTGGTGGATACATGTTTATTATTGAACACGTTTTTTTCCCCAGTATAAAAAGAAAATACTACTTAATTAAATCTTATAACTTAAATTGCACATGTCTGATTCTCCGCCACTGGCAGGTACCTATATAGGTATATGATACCTACAACTACTTCCCTTGGTAAGTGACTGACTTTACTCACATTACATAACGTTGTAGGTTTTTAAAGGGTTTAAAGTGGCGTTAAAAGGGTAAATATAATAAAGTAGAGCTTCTTTGCTTGGTAACAAAATCATTTATTAAAAGGATAGTAACTAAATTAAGATATTATTCAAAATTGTTACTCGCAACGCTAAGAGGTGTCACATGGGTGTTGACGTCCCATCTAGGGTTATCGAGGACAGAGTATTAGTGTATTAATAGCTCAAAGGACATATTCAGGACCCTCGTTGTAAAGAAAGCACATCCAAAGGATTTTTCTGAAGATATTATCTCTTGTCAGTCAGTGTCCTGATTGTAAGTTGACGTTTACCTAAAAGAATGTTTGTACATTCAGCGGCAGGAGGCAGGAGTAACTATGCGAGCGAGGTGCTCAAAATGATCTGCACACGCTAATATCTCAATAAATATGTGTTTCATTTTGAACATCGCCATCTTGAGCTACTTTTGCTAGTATAACAAAATTAACAAACTAAAATTGTATTAAGGAATTAATTTGTCATCTATTAAACAATTGAATTACATAATATTTAAGTCACTTTCTCGAAGGACGAGGCCTAAATATTAGATTTAGAGAAAAATAATATCGACCGCAGACTTTTAGGGAAAAATCTAAAATCACTTCGATCCCATAAAAATATGTATTTTACAATTTGATACAGAACTAGGCGTCGTTTAATGTTATTTAGCTAAGTCGGCGGCTCGCTTCTTGGCCTTGACTAGTTCTACCAGTTCCCTGTACCTCTTCACGCAGTCCTTCCTGGAGCGGGCGGGGATGCAGGCCGCGATCTTGTCCCACCTCTCCGGAGTGCTGGCCGGGAAGCTCTTGATGGCCTGCTCGAGGAGCTCCTGCTCAGTTTTCGTCCAGGGCACCTCTTTGAGTTCTTTAGGCCCGTCTCCGTTCATTTTGGGCTCGGCCGTTCCGTTGACCAGCTCGGATCCGCTGTCGCTGTTCGATATGCCGCTGACAACATCAACGCCGACCGCTCTCTTCTTGTCCTTCTCGAACGTGTCGAACGCTTCCTCGTTGGCAGCTTTCTTGAGACTACTCTTGGAGAAGTCCGAGCTCTGGAGGTCCTTGGCTTTCGCGAGGACCTCTTTAGCGTGGAAACGTCTCTCGTCTACGAACGTCCCGTGTCGGTTGAGGAAGTCGGCCACCACGTCCCAGCGCCGGCCGGTGCCGGCGGGGAACAGGTTCACGGCTTTGATGAGCAACTGCGTCATGTCGGCGGACCATTCGACGGGTAATTTAGATGCCAGTTCCTTCTTGACTTTCTGTTCTTGTTCCTTCTTAGTTTCGAAGAGTGCCCGGCGCTCTTCCTCGAGCCTGTCGTCTGCGTCCTTGACGGCGAGCAGGAAGGCGCCCCGGCCGGCCGCGTCGAGCCTCTTCACCAGTTCCTGCAGCTCGAGCAGCTTCATCACCTCGCAGATCTTCTCGACGGCGGCCATGTGCGCGACGGTTTCCTCCTCCGTCTTCGCGTAGTAGTTGTTGGCCTTGCACGTGTCCCGGAGCGCTTTACGTTCCTGTGTACAATTAAAACTGTTGTCAGATCTCAATAAAATAACACTAAAAAAAATATTCATGGCATGGGAATAATTTGAGGCAGAGGAAGTACACAGAATATTTTTTTATCAGACTTCGATATCGAAGCGCCGGTGGCCTAGCGGTAGGAGCGTGTGACTTGCAATCCGGAGGTCGCGGGTTCAAAGTTCAAAGCTCGTACCGATCAGTTTTTCGTAACTAATGTACAAAATATCTTTTGATATTTACCAATCTCTTTTCGGTGAAGGAGACCATCGTGAGGAAACCGGACTAATTCCAATAAGGCCAAGTTTCCCCTCCGGGCTGGAAGGTCAGACGGCAGTCGCATTCGTAAAAACTAGTGCCCACGTCAATTCCTGGGCTCAGTTGCCGAGCGGACCCCAGGCTCCCAAGAGCCGTGGCAAAATGCCGGGACAACGCGAGGAAGATGATGAGAAGCTAGTATAGTGCAGTGCAAGTGTAGTGAGTGAACGATATGAGATTTTCACGCTGAGTGATTTACCTTCCTCAGCAGCTTCTTGAGCTGGTCGCGCTCGGCGCGGGCGGCCTCGAGCCGCGCGCGCTCCGCCTCCTCGGCCCTCCGCTTGGCCGCCAGCGCCTCCTTTATGAGCCTGTCTTCTTCCGCCTTCTTCGCTTGCACGGCATCCTACAATACAATAAAGGAATACTACATTATTGTGCTGTTATTTCGCATCCACCATTTTAATAGATTTTTTAGTTGAATTTATTTTTCTTTTTATATTCTGGCCGTATACGGTACGAATTTACAAATGTTATTAAAATCAGATAAGAACTTATGGTCAATATCAGGAGCGAGACAAAGTTGATGTTTATCGATCGTCCTGGTAAAATGCAGAGAACCAAAGAGTTGCACGATCTTCAGGTGGTTGCACGAAGTTTGTGTACATACTTCGGGATTGCAAATGAGCGATGATGGCGACTGCGACTAAAGGCTTCGTCACACAAGCGCGTTTTCCGGGCGCGGCGTGAGCGGGGCGCGCCGCTTTTACATACAAAACGCTCACGCCCCGCCCGGAAAACGCGCCTGTGTGCCTTAAGAGTCTCCCCTAATATATCGACGCAGAATCGGCAAAAGCCGATAGAAAAAACTCTTTGTTTGCGCAATAAGAGCGAAAAAGTCGTCATTCGGCTCGGCTCGCATCGGCCGACGCGCCGACTAACGCGGACCCTTGTTTTCTCGATAATTCTGTAGACGTCCGAAACCTGGACCATCAAAACCGAAACCCGTCGTAGGATAGATGCGTTCGAGATGTGGTGCTGGCGGAAAATGCTCCGGATCTCAAGGACTGAACGCCGTACAAATGCATCTATTCTCGACGAACATTATAACGCTCTCCACTGTTTGCATCCAACGTGTACTTGGTATCTTCGGCCACCTGGGCAGGACGGGGCCAGATAGTCTGGAAAAGCTCATAATCACTGGCTGAATGGTAAGGAAGCGTAGGGATGGACGTGTGGCCACGCGTTGGGCGGACAGAATAACATCAGAGACAATTACAGGGTAGCATACACCGGGCCCAAGATAGAGCAGCTTGGAGAGCACTGGTGAAGAGTGTCTACAGTCATCATCCCTAGTAGCACGGTCGCATTTTTATCGTTTATCACCATGCCTGTCACATTCTAACAAGTATGTAAGTGCGAAAGTGACGGGCATAGCGATAGTCGATAAAAATGGAACCGTGCTGAGCCTGCTGGTCCCTCAGTCATGAGGATACAACAAAGAAGAAGTAGAGGATATATCCAATTCAACCGACCAATCAAATGACGACCACAATGTAATGAAACTTGCATGTGAATTCTCATACCATCTAAATGAGCCCTTAGACAAGTTGTTAGGTCTACCCAACATTCCATTATTCAAATGACTTTCTAAAGATTATATCTAAATATAGGTACATATATTATATCTTTCACATATTGTTCCAGGAAGTTCCTTATCACAAGTGAGTCATCAATTTAAGTAACATGATAAACAAAAACTGCATCCTTAAGACAACAGCATATTAATTACATGTATATGTATGTAGGCAATTTGCATGTTATGATCAGGGATCGGATACCGGTATTTTTTGTATGGGAATAAAAACGGTATTTTTTCATTCTTTGCTTATTATTTCATTTCTAATTGGGCAATCTAATAATATGAAGCTTCTGTTTCTCACAGTCCGAGTGTTAACAGTCCTCCAATGAGTCCTGCCAACAAGATTCCTATAAGTTTGTGTCGGTGTTGTGTTCTGGGACATGTTCAAGCCTAAAGTTTCTTGAATTAGTTCATATTGTTATCTTTTTAGGGTTCCGTACCCAAAGGGTAAAAACGGGACCCTGTTACTAAGACTCCGCTGTCCGTCCGTCCATCTGTCACCAGTCTGTATCTCAAGAACCGTGATAGCTAGACGGTTGAAATTTTCACAGATGATGTATTTCTGTTGCCGCTATAACAACAAATACTAAAAACAGAATAAAATAAAGATTTAAGTGGGGCTCCCATACAACAAACGTGATTTTTGACCGAAGTTAAGCAACGTTGGGCGGGGTCAGTACTTGGATGGGTGACCGTTTTTTTGCTTGTTTTGCTCTATTTTTTGTTGATGGTGCGGAACCCTCCGTGCGCGAGTCCGAATCGCACTTTGCCGGTTTTTTCGCCCTTATTTAAATATTAGAGTAAAGAGATATTGATCTGTTCTACATAAAATCTCTCTTTAGCCCTTTTCTACCCTTCGGGTGTAGGCCTCCTTCATTCTTCTTCTTATGTAGAACAGATCAACATAAGTAGCTACTTTGTGAGTTTAAAGTAGTGTCAGTGGTGTTACCTGTCGGGCGCGCTTGGCGGCGAGTTTCTTGTCCTTGTCGTCCTGCTTGAAGCGCTGCACTCGCGGGTCGTGCGCGTACGCCAGGTCCACCAGCGAGCGGATGCGCGCCATCTCCTCCTTCTTGAGCTTGGCCCGCGCCGCCTTGTTCTGCTTCTCGATCCAGCGCCGCTCCTCGCGGTCCTGCCCGCGCTCCTTCTCCTCCTCGTCGAGGTACGAGAACTCGCGCCACGAGTCGAACTCGTACCAGAACGCGTAGAAGCGCTCGACGGCCTCGCGCGGGCTGGAGTCGTCGCCCAGCAGCGGCACGTGGCGCTTCTCCGACCAGCGCGCGTTCTGCTCGAACAGCTTGGTGAACGTCCGGTAGAAGCCGTCCTTCTTGACGTCGCCGGCCGTCGGCACGGAGTCGTCGAACTCGGGGTCCACGGAGTCGTAGGAGCGGCGCTTGGCGGGCGCGCCCAGCGTCTCGTACGCCTTGGTGATGCAAGTGAAGTAGTCGTCGTCGCTGCGCACGTCCTCGCCCTGCGCCTTGCGCTTGTCCGGGTGGTGGCGCAGCACTTTCTGTCTGTACGCACGTTTAATGTCATCGTCCGTCGCTCTGTAGCGCAGCTGTTTCATACCCAACACGGCGTAGTGGTCCTGCTGCTTCCATTCTTTAGGGTCCAGGCTCCGCAGGTACTCCACGTCGTCGTCGAACACCACCTCCTCCGATTTTTCGTTCGCCGTGGACGTTTCGAACAAAGCATCCTCGCCGTGGCATTTGATATTGAAGTACCTCAGGAACGCCGCTCCGACGCATTCCACTTTCCTTTTCACAAACGGACACGGCACCGCCACCGTCCGCGTATTGTTACTAGTCTCGCCCTCCGTCATTATAAACAAGGTCTCTTTATAAAATATGGATTCGACCCTAACATAACCTATAACTGAGTAAACACTGCGGCATTAAGTTGCCCACCGCCAATTTGGTAATAGTATTACGGATAACTAAAACTGTATCTATAACTACAATAAATTAATAATTTAAATGTTAACTTATAGAGCACATCATTTATTAAAATTTAAAACGCGCTATATGAAAATATCAAGGACTACGTTTGTTCATTTTAAAATGAACGAATGAATGAATTTCATGAATGATAAAATGTTGAAACTTGAATGACAGGTTGAAAGACCGAGAGTGTTCTACGTAGTGTTGTAACCAAAACATATTTATTGTAGCGAATTTCGATAGCGCTCATGTACAATGCCCCTATTATATGTTTTCATGTGGCAACAATTGCTCAACAGTGCAGTGCCGCCAACCTACTAACACTACCTACTTATCACCTGACAATGACATTCTTATCATTAGACGTCAAAACATTGTGAAACAAAAAGCAATATATTTTAATTTTATTTTTGCATCGTGCATTAAACTATTCAGATAATCACAGAGAGCTGTTGTGTACGGTTAAGATGTGCAACGACTTGGACTTGTTCTTCAAGCCGATAGTGTTGGTGACGGGGTTCGGGCCGTTCCTGGGGCACCCCGTGAACGCAAGCTGGGAGGCGGTGAGGCTGATGGACAAGGAGGCGCTGGAGAAGCAGCACAGCATCGAGCTGGTGACGCTGGAGCTGCCGGTCACCTACAGCAACGTGGACGAGTTCGTGCCGGCGCTGTGGGACACGCACGAGCCTAAGGTACCTACTTCAATGCTGACCAAATTTACACGCGTTATTTCCTAATCCTGCATAGGTAATACTTAATTTAAATTTTTAACAAGCAGAAACGTCTGCGAACGATGCTATAAAGCTTAGAATAAATTAAAAAGTGGAAAAATTACTGTCTCGGGTGAGACTTATAATATTGAACTCACGGCCTCCGGATCGATACTCCAGCGCCCTGCCATCTGAGCCACCAAGATCTCATCCAGCCGGCAAATCTTTCCACCATATGGGTCGTATATTTCTAATTGCTAGTAGATCCAAGTCTTAAGCCCTTGATCTCAGCAAAAAAAAAAAGCGGCCAAGTGCGAGTCGGACTCGCCCATGAAGGGTTCCGTATTTAGGCGATTTAAGACGTATAAAAAAAAACTACTTACTAGATCTCGTTCAAACCAATTTTCGGTGGAAGTTTACATGGTAATGTACATCATATATTTTTTTTAGTTTTATCATTCTCTTATTTTAGAAGTTACAGGGGGGGGGACACACATTTTACCACTTTGGAAGTGTCTCTCGCGCAAACTATTCAGTTTAGAAAAAAATGATATTAGAAACCTCAATATCATTTTTGAAGACCTATCCATAGATACCCCACACGTATGGGTTTGATGAAAAAAAAATTTTTGAGTTTCAGTTCGAAGTATGGGGAACCCCAAAAATTTATTGTTTTTTTTCTATTTTTGTGTGAAAATCTTAATGCGGTTCACAGAATACATCTACTTACCAAGTTTCAACAGTATAGTTCTTATAGTTTCGGAGAAAAGTGGCTGTGACATACGGACGGACAGACAGACGGACAGACGGACAGACAGACAGACATGACGAATCTATAAGGGTTCCGTTTTTTGCCATTTGGCTACGGAACCCTAAAAAACATCCAATTTCAATGTTTAAGCTGATGATCCACGTGGGCGTATCTCGAGTGGCGGAGTGCCTGACGCTAGAGACGCAGGCGCACCGCAAGGGCTACCAGCGGCAGGACTACCTGGAGCAGTGTCCCGCCGACCACTGCTGCGCGGCCCCCGGCGGCGCCGTCAGGCTGCACACCAAGCTGGACGTGTCCAGGATCTGCGCAGAGCTCAACCAGGACGAGGAGCTGACTGCCGTCGAGTCCAAGGACGCGGGCCGGTGAGTGCAGACCTACTGTTGTGTCTAGTGGGGTCATGACGCTCACGAGCGTGCAGGTGTGAGCAGGATATAAGCGTAACCAGAACGAGGACCTTTGAGGTTCCGTCACACATACGCGTTTTCCGGGCGGGCCGTGAGCGTTGTATATGTAAAAGCGGCGCGCCCCGCTCACGCCCCGTCTGGAAAATGCGCCTGTGTGACGGAACCTTTAGTTTTGCTGGACATTTTCCACAAATCAATAGCATTTGTGCCTATTTAGCGTGATCTGGACGAGGACAAGTATAAATAAAGGACTAGGTAAGTTGCCGCCAACTAACCATTGCGCATTCCTCCCCCCGCTGTAAGCAAACCAGCTCTCGCGGCCGGTTTACCTTTAAATCGCCATAGTTACCAATATATCATCCACTTATCGTATAGTGCAGGGGTCTCCAAACCCGCCCGGCCCGCCGACACCCGGACTGTCCGGCCCGCGGGAGTTTGGAGACCCCTGGATAGTGGATGAAACTCATGCAGCGGCGGAATAACATGATAAGAAGTAAGTAAGTATGTTTGATTGAGTATATGTCGTATTGAATCATTGACGTCTTGCAGGTTTATCGACTATTGTATCAACTGCAAATAACATCAGAATTTCAGAAACAATAGGTACCTGGTACCATATAAATACTCGTATATAACTGGCAATAAAACGACACGAGGCAACGATTCAACTCATCAGCCTTATCTTATCAGTTATAGTTTACTGACAAATGCAGATGCACATTCTCGACATAGAACGAGATATGATAATGGCATAGCTTTTTTATGATATAGGAGGCTCTTGAAGGTCGTGCCGGTCCGAAATAACCGCAGGCGACAGTTCATCTAAAATCTTTCTTCCTTTTCTTTACATTTTGACATCGTTAAGTTATCGATTTAATTTAAGTCACAAATTGACTGAACTCCTTTGTTTGAAGATACCTATGCGAGTACATCTACTACACATCCCTAGCCGCCGACAACACGCGCACCCTGTTCGTGCACGTCCCCGACATGAGCGTGTGGGACACGGCGCGCGTCACCAGAGGCCTCGAGCGCATCGTCGCTCTCTGTCTCACGCAGCTGCGCGAGCGGGACAGCGTCACCGACACCGCTGGGAAGATGGCTGAAGTTAGCTTACAAGATACTAACGAGGTTTAGCCCCGAGACATTCCTGCCTTGTATAACTCAACCACTTAACTAAGACAGTTTATTAGACTTGCTCAGTGGTTTTCTATATGTACTCCATCTGTTTTGACTTAGATACTCGTTGCTGACTAGGGTTTTGTTCATAACCGCAATATAAGCCTCAATTAGCTATTAATCGTTTGTCTTGATCTTTAATTTTGACTTATGTAATTGTTAAAAAATCCAATAAGAGATAAAGTAAAAATTAACTTAAGGCTTGTAAAGTTTTATGAATAGGTAACCTAAATATAAATAGAAAAACCTTAGTACAGTCATCTGCAGAGAAAAGGTACGCCACTCTGCATATAGAAATTTGTATGTAAAGGTGCTAAAGCTAATAGTATTGCTGACTGTACACAGCTTATAAACCGAAATAGTGAGTGGCTTACTTTAAAGTTTATCTGTCGCCATCTCTTTCGCATCTAATCGAGTGACAGAGACAGATGAATTTTGAAAAACGCAGTTCACGATAGAAGTCGTGTTCAACAGTGTCGCCATCACCGCATAGTATAAAACAAAGTCGCTTCCCGCTGTCTGTCTGTATGCTTAGATCTTTAAAACTACGCAACGGATTTTGATGCGGTTTTTTTAATAGATAGGGATTCAAGAGGAAGGTTTATGTATAATTTGTTAACCCGTGCGAGCCGGGGCGGGTCGCTATCTACCTAAAATAATAAAAAAATAACCTCGTGGTTAAGTATTAATACTTAATACTAGCTAATAAGTACCTACATGTATTATGAATCATCTTCATCATATCAATGTCGGCGGCCGATTGTAAAATCAGGCAGTTTTAAGGCATATCGTGAAACGTGAAAATCATTGTCTCGTTCCCTAAGTTGACGAACCTATCGTACCTAAATTAATGTATGTAATATATTCTATTAAGTTAAGTATCTGTAAATAAAACATAGTTAACAAAAGGTCAGTTTTTATTCACTTTATTTACACTCAAAGGCAAAGTAAACAGCTCAGTTTGTATACAAAACGCATGTGCCCCAATCACAACATGTTAACTTCACTTCAACCTTATGATTTATGTTATGATGCATCACAAAAATGTCCTATCAATATAAATGCGTTTGGTAAATAGATCCTTTATCTAAACCCGCCCGGTCCCGGGCCGTGACCGAACCCTGGCCCTCCCGGCCCCGGGCCGTGACCGAAGCCCGGGCCGCCGGGGCCGCGGTGGTGACCGAAGCCCGGGCCGTGGTGGTGTGGTGGGCCGTGGTGATGCGGCGGGGGAGGAGGACAGCAGCAGGAGAGACAGAGACCCATTCTGAAAAGTGAAGACGGTGCAATATTTCGTCGAGCGCAAGCAATGTATGAATGGCCTTGATTAGCCTCATATCTATACCCTAGTTCGCACTCCGCACTAATTACACAGACAATTTGGCTGTAATTAAGTAGTACCATTGTGCAGTTTCATTTACAACCAAATTTCCCGCGTATTAGTAAGAGTGTGAACTATAGGGCATCGATATGAGAACTGAAGTGCAGTCGGCATAGAATATAGGCAACGTCTTGGCAAGGTGAGATTATTATTTGTTAGCACTCTGGGCGCTTCCGATTGCGACTGTATAGGAGTGGTATAGGATGTGCAGTACTCATAATGTCCGCTACTTGACGCTAGATGTCGACTACGAAATAACTCGAGTTTTGGTAAGAAAACTGATGTATGGAGTTACCACTCTTTCTTTACTTATATTTCTCTATGGTTCGGGCATATACATATTATAGGAATTCGTCTTAATTTGAGGACTGTAATCCTAGCACAGGAGGGGCGCACAGTATCGCGCAGTACCCGCGAGATAGAATACCTGCCTACTTTTGGACTGGTATTTAGTATTTATTTATATCTCGCGCTACTCCTGTGTTAGCCCGGCTGAATGGTCTAAAAATTGTTAATCATTTCAAAAGATTTTTTTTGAAAAGAACAATTGCACTTACCTCTCAGTTTCGATCTTTACTATCACCAAATATTTTTGTAGAATGTTCTGAAGCGAGCCGACGCGCGACACCCAGTAGTAAGCACTCCTCGTAAACTCGATAGGTATGATACTTTTGGCCCATGTTTATGTAGTTTCCCACTGATATTGATAACATATCGATATCGCTGATTACTTGATTAGATAGGAAGGTCTCTATGAGTAATACTTTTGTTCAGGTACATACATATTAGTGCTGACTCATGTATACTTGTAACAGCCGGACATCCTTTCAAAATTAAGTTAAGCGTGGTTAAGCTGATATTCCCATATCACTTTTCAAGAACGGTAAATCATGTGTGCGTTTAGTCTGTTCAGGCATATATTATAGGAAAACTGCCACCGAGTTTGAAATATTACTCTTTGCTGCTACATTCGAGATGAAAGCATGATAATTATATCCCTTATGAGACTAGCGATAAGTATCTAAAATGGAATGAAGTTTGTAGAGTGGCTCACATAGTGGAATCTTGAGCGTAGAGGGTTTCAAGGCATGAGGCAAGTCCACCAAAGTAATGGGATGAAGTTTATTGATATCAAATCCTCAGATGCCCACTATAAGTTAAAATGCAAAACGTAGTCCACCACGCCGATGTCAATTTAATCAAAACAGTGTTACTACAGTATTTAAAAGTAGACCGTAACAATAACAAGACTGCATTTCGTAACGGGGTTGGCAACTGTCAAAAGGTTAGCATAGATGGCGCCATCATAGCTCTCTAGAATCTCAGAAAAAGGGGCTTCCATGAGATTTGGCTTAAAGGGCCGAGGGCTGGCATCCAGGGTATTAAAAAAACAAAAATTTGGCACAATAAAATTCTAGGGATTGACATGGCAAGCTGTGGCGCCATCTGCTAAATACTTCCACGGCCAACCCCATTTGTCAGATGGATAGTGAAATAAAAGAGCACGTTAAATGAAGTGATTTATCGTTTAATCCTCCTCCTCGTCGTTGGCGGCGCCGGCCGCCTGGCCCTTGCGCAGGTTCTTCCTCTTGACGCGGCCCGGGCGGCCGCCGCCGAACGGGGACTTGAGCGAGAAGTCGATGTGCTTGCCCGAGTCCAGCCGCACGACGAACGACGGGATGTTCACCACCTGCTTGCGGACGCTGCGGAATAGCATTCGGTATTAGTTACCGTTGCTGACACCGGCCACAGGTAGGGTTGCCAGATGGTCGGGATTCGGCGGGATTCTCCCGATTTTTAGCATGTGTTCCCGATTCCCGACGAAGTGAAAATTGTCCCGAAAAACAGCTTCACGTTATAAAACAATAATTTCAAATATCGAACTGTCGTCGAGCGAGCAAGCGACCCGCGTCGAGCCCGTCAGCGCGCGCGTGGCGAGATTGGGCAGAGCAGCTGACGTGGTGCCGATAATGTAAAATATCGTTGTTTTTAATAAGTACAATTAATTTAACTTGATAGGGTTTTTTTCCCGACTTAAGGCCCAAAATCCCGAAAAATTGATATTTTTTCCCGATAATAGCGGCCTGCGATCTGGCAACCCTAGCCACAGCTGGGAATGGGTGCATTCATAGAAATCATTCCCATCTGACCCCGCCTCATGTATGGCAGCGGTCACGCGGAGCGAGGACAAATGGGAATACACCTCAAAAGAGTATGATCGGGTTTCATGATTAGGCTTTGCTGGGAATGGATCTCCATCCACACATGGATTCCTGCGTCATGGATCCTGGCCCGACCACAAGATAATGGGATTGATATGTAGCATAAATTCTTATTCTACCCCAGGCAATTAATGCATCGATAGAAATACCAAGTACCGACTAACCAATAAGTTTTGATGATATCTAGTGATGGTTTAGATTTGATGGTCAGATGGCTGTCACTTTCATAGTGAGACTAGGATTACGATGATAATTATATTGAAAAAAGTTAGGTGTTGTATTTTTGGTGTGATAATTATATTGAAAAAAGTTAGGTGTTGTATTTTTGGTGCCATGACGAAGTTAAACTTGTAAGTAGCATACTTTACCTGCATCATGTCTACAAGAGACAACATTTCAAGACATTGAAATCAACACAAGGTTGACCAAGTGGTCTTTATGATAGCAGTGCAAGTGCAGCTCAGACCGAGCCTTCACAGCTCGGACTAGTCTAGTCATTCACCTGTGTTATAATGCTTTTATGAGAACATTCAACATAATGCTGCTACAACAATATTCTACGTTTGTCAATGTGTGTTGTAGAAATAGCATGTGAAAAAAAGTTACAACGAATTAACATCCCTTTTGTGAAATTGAATTGTCAAGCTCTCATACCTTCTCTGAAATATGAAGTCAAACTCATAAATGAATACATTAAAAGAATATTTGTTATTTTAGCCTGGAACGATAATTCTTTGAAATATGATTGTTTACTTATGAAATTAATGACAATAATGACCTTAAACTGAATTATCTTGAGAATTGTTGATAATTACCGGATGTGTCTCTGTCTGATAAGGATGCGGGCATGATGGATGGACTTGGCGAGGCCAGCCTTGAACACCTGGGTCTGCAGGCGGCGCTCCAAGAAGTCCTCAATCTTCAGACCGAGCACATAATCCAGCTTCATCTGCTTCTCGTCCAGCACTCCGATGCGGACCAGACGCCGGAGGAGGGCATTGCCTGGAATTTATAGTTGTTAGTTTCATAGTGTGATGAGAGGCTGCAGATTGAAATGCTGTCCACTCAGATATGTTTAAGGTATCAACAAAGGTTTGTCTGACAAGAGGTGTCATTATAATCATCATTAGAGTCAATTTTATTGCTTGAATATATAATTAAGGTTAGCTCAGAGCTTATACTTTCTGAGTAGAGTCAAGTGACATGAACAGTGTTAAACATTGAAGCAGGGATGTTGCGGATGCCGATTTTTTGACATCCGCGGATGCGGATTTTTAAAGGCTCACATCCGCGGATGCGGATGCGGATGTCAGGATAGTACCATAAAAAACGTCAAATATTACATTTTAGTAATTTTTATTTCAAAAAACCGGCCAAGTGCGAGTCGGACTCGCGTTCCAAGGGTTCCGTACATTACTCACTCACGCTTGACTGCTCATTTTAATAGGTTTTTTGGTTAATGACTAAATTACCTAGCGGTCTAGCACTTACGCCGATGCTAAGACGTTCCTGTACCGACCTGTTCCACATCCGCATCCACATTAAATCCGCATCGATTTTATGCGGATGTTGAAAATAATGCGGAAGTTCCGCGGTTGCGGATGCGGATATTCGCAACATCCCTGCATTGAAGCATGGCCCATATGAAAATGCCAAAATGACAGAATTATTTTAAGACAACTTGATATCTATGGAGCGTAGGAAAGCATTACTAATAGATAGGCAAATGTTACCTTCAAACAGCCGCTTGGGGTCCTTCTCCTCAAGGGTGAGCAGCTCACGGGCAGCCTTGCGGATGCGCGCCAGCGTGTACTTGACGCGCCACACTTCGCGCTTGTTCCTCAGACCGTACTCGCCGATGATCTTCAGCTCCTGGTCGAGGCGCGCCTTCTCGAAGGGCCGCCGGGGCGTGACATAGGTCTTTGAGAAGACCGAGGGTACTCGGTTGTTCACCATGACGAGCTGGGGAGGATAAGTTGATATTGTTATGCTAGGTTATAATTACATGTACCATAGATTAGACCACATGTAAACAAAACTTACATATTTATAAAGAAAAATACGGTCAAGAAAGCAGACATAGTAGATAAACAGTAAAACGTGCTTACACTATTCGGTTAAAACACATTCAAGGTTATTTTTAGGGGGGTTTGTAGCCACGAACCGTTGCAAACGCATATACTCCGACCACGGCGGTAGTCGGAGCTTTTGGGTTTACGCTTGGGAATCAATGTTCGTGGCGTTGATTTTGCCTTTATGTCCATACATGGTCGTCAATAAATAGAATAACGACATGTTCTACTCAAAGGCCCAGAAATAATTTTGAGGTTATGCCGCAGAAATCCATTTAAATCACAGAAACGAGCAATAATTATAATAATTTGCATGCAGATTATGTAATACAAATAAGTTTGCAATTGTTTTTTAAATTCATTTCTAGTTTTAAATTAAATAATTTGTAATATTCACCTCGCTCCGTCAGTACGGCTCGTCGATCAAAACAGAAAGAAAGCAATATGGCGCTGGCGGTCAGTGTTGCCAACTGGGAATTTGAAAAAATGCCAGACTTATGTCTAGATTATGCCAGAAATGTGCTAAAATAATTTTGAAATGTGCTAAAAAAAATCTAAACAATATGTAGGTAACTAAAAATGAGGGTCTTCCACATAAATAATGCTGTTTATAAAAATTTTATAGAGTCAGACCAAGCTAACTTTGCACCGTCTTGGTTAGCTAAAATGCCAATTTCTTTTCACACCACCTATTCGAGCCTCTAAAAGAGCTTTTTCTTCCCTGCTAGGAGGGATCAAAGTGGCACTGTTACTCCCTGCTAGGGGGAATCAAAGTAACACTTTTCTGTTCTAGCACACTATTTTTAATTTTTTTTGCATATTAGCTTAAATAATCTGTTTAAGCATCAGATTGTGTCAACAAGTCAACACTAAGATTTTTAATTTTCCTCATAGTTGATGTGAAAAGCAGTATGTGTCACACGGTATCAAAATTATTTCGTCTTGGGCGTTAACACTTGAATCCCTCATTACGCTCAAGATTCAATGTACGCCCTTGACGGAAATATATCATTTTGATCCCTTGTAACACAAAGTACTATTGAAACGTGACGTTTATTGTGGCATTTGTGGCTCTCCACACTTTGTAGCTGTTGATGCAGAGAATTCTCTCGATTTAATTGTGACAAGAATGGCCTATATTGGAAAATTTGGAAACAATTTAAAACAAGCCTGTGTGTTGATGTGCTGTCAAATTTAATGTGATGTGGCTAATGTAAAATAGGCACAACAAAAACTATAGTTACACTCTGGCTGGCACACCCACTTTGTGAGGCGCGAGATTCAATTTTCTTATGGTAATTCAACCTTTATATTACTGCGGTAGGATGTTACCGGTTGTGCCATGGATTAAACTACCAAGTAGGTTTCAAACTTGGCTTAGAGGGACACAATTCACTAATGACACTAATTATGCTAAAAAATATGCCAGATGCTAAATGGAAAATTTTGATGCCAAAGAGTGTGAAAATATGCCAGATCTGGCATCAATTATGCCAAGTTGGCTACACTGCTGGCGGTAACGTCAAAACGTCAATGTCAAATTGTCAGGGGCAGTCAGGGGAAACGAAGTGGGTTACAAGATTACAAAAATAATTTTCCCCAAATAAATTAAACATCGGAATTAATTTTAAATAAAATAGGGTCAGTTTGTTAAGAATTTAAGATACCCTGGTAGATCAGTCACCAGATGTAATAATTAAAATAAATGTAAAGTGCAGTAAGTCTTTTACGACTTTTTGTTCTGAACACCTTCTTTAGGTTACATCACAAACTACTAAGAAGATACGGTTACATTTTTGTGGTAAAAAATTAGACGCTTACCCATATTTCTTGGAATTCAAATGTTTTTGGTAATACTAAAGTTATAGACAAAGTTTTGTTTTTTAAGACTCTGGAATTGAAATTAGCCAATAATTTGAATGAACTTTTTGAGTTTTTATTGTTGGGGTCAAGCATGGGTCAAGGCTTAGGGTCAAGGTCATACAGATTAATATAGTTCGTTAAAGGAATGTCTCATTTCAAACATAGACAAAGAATCATACTATCTTTGTCTTATACTAGTACTAGCACCCAAAAGAAAAGGATGAGTATAGTTTTTTGTTCTTATTTACTGATAAAGGTTGACCAACTATATTTATTCTGCAAATTGCGGGCGTCTTTCTCTGTCACTCTTATTAAGTACGCCTTCATTGGAGTAAAAGAGAAAGATCCTCGCAATTTGCGAATTTCGGTTTTCGCGGTAGACCCCCAGTAGGTACAGGTACCGACGAGCGTACCGGACCGTGATCTTGGTCCGGTCGTGCACGTTCGATATTGTAGAAGGCGGTTCGCCGAACTTACATCATCATCATCATATCAGCCGAAAGACAATGGCTGGACATAAGCCTCCCCCAGAGGACAGGCGGTAGGCCTAGTAATAATGATAACTTGAACTAGGTTTCATTTTAGATTGCATCAACTCTCAATAATCCTTACACCGGCGAGTGCTGCCTCTGCGTGCGTCCCATGACACGGGCAAGGGCAGCATCCGCTCAATGTACCCCTTACATTTCATTAGTACCAAAAGCCGCACGCCTCCCAAAGTTCCGGAACACCATTGTTCCGTTTTGGGAATACAATAACCAATAACAACGGTAAGGCCGCGTGCCAATTCGCTCGTATGGGTCGAACTAAGTCGAACCAACCGTTTGACGGCTACTTAGGATTGGCTACTTGTGGAAATGTTTGTGTAGGTACGCTAGAAACCGTAGCAAGAAAACAACTAGGCCGACTTTGATTAAGTGCTCTGTCTGGGTGCTGGGTGGCTACATTTGTAACCACCAAAAAGGAAAAACAAAATACCTTTTTATATGGTATAATCATAAAAAATAATATAACAAGTATAACTATTTATTTACACAAGTAACATACATTAAAACTACCAAGTCACACAAAAAAACTTAATACTTTTTATATTTCATAAATCCTTTATATTTCTTAGGGTTCAATCCATACGCTTTTAGCCGCTCATCAGATAAATTGCTGTAAGGATTATCTGATGCTTTGGATTGGTTTTGCTTATTATTCTTGGATACATTCAATCCTTTCTTGTTCTGATTTTTCTCCAAATTGTTTACATTGGCAGCTGATTTATTTTTCTTTTTCTTCTTTTTCTTTGGTACTGGATTACTACTTGCAGTATCTTCTGATTTGCGTTTTAGATTTTGCTTCTGTTTGTTCTGTTCTGCATCTGGTTTGTTTTTATTTTTCTTTTTAGTTTTTCCAGTATTATTTTTACTTGCATTGCTCCTGTCTATAGAAGTGTCTAGTTTCTGGTTGTTTTGCTTGCATTCTGATGTGACTGAAACACTAGCAATATTGTTTTCAGAATTACTTTGCTCTGTTTTATGTTTCTTCTTCTTTTTCTTAAAGCTATTCTCACTTTGTTCAGTTACATTACTAATATTAGATTCATCCTGATTGGGTTCATTGCCTTGTGAATCATTGATTAATTTGCTTTTATTTTTCTTATTCTTTTTTATGGGAACTACATTATCATTTGCTAGGTCACTAGAATTATTTTCCGTTTCTACATTTTCCTCCACATGTTTGTGATTTTTCTTCTTTTTGCTGCTTTCAGTCGGTAAAGTACCAGGATCACTAGTAATAAGATCATTGTGTTCTATTTCTTCTTGACTGTCTTTGTCTGTATTATTTCCTTCTTTATTAATGTTCTTTTTCTTCTTCTTCTTCTTTTTCTTAGCTGCTTCAAGAGGAACAACTATTTCTGGTGCCCTGAAATATAAAGTATTTAATTTTATATGTGATTATACAGAATACTACTTTTTTCTTTCTTCTTAAAGAGGATTGTTTATGTACATACAAAATTCTTTTGAAAATGTCATCCTATTTTTATTTTCTAACATGAAAAAGTCAACTCAACTCTATTCTTTGATACCCTTAAATAAATACATTCCTAATTTCCTACTAATATCACTGAGTAAGTAGTATAGTTTTTATCCATTGTCATCATCATCCCAGGCAGATAACGTCGCGGGCAGAAGCTAGTAGATAATAAAACATAGATTACTCAGGCAGATCCTTGAACAAGCTTGGCAGAATTTTCTTCTTAAGGCGTTCATCAGCCGCCTTCTGCCGGTACACCTTGACCTCCCCCTTCTCCACATTGACCGGTTGGTGCCTCACTATCTTCTTCAGCGGCACCCACTGAGTCAGCTCCTTATCATCTGCTAGCAAGATCTGAAATTAACAAACTTTGAACATTAATATAAATATAAATAAAGAGTTTTTTTGGGGTATGATCATTTACTTACCATCTTTATAATTATAATTATTGTGGGATATACACACCTCTTCAATAGTCAGCCCATAGTCATTAGGCACCGTTTCTCTGTACTTGAACCTGGTGGGCAAGTCTCCCCCGATGACATCCTCACAGTCCATCTTGTAGTACTCCTCCATGTATTGGGAGTAAGTCTTGTCTGCCACAGTCGGCACAAACTTTGGTTTTTCAGTCGTCAACAACTCTGCCAACTTGGATTTCTTCTTACGGTTCCTCCGTTTCTTGGTCATGTTTTGCTGTAGTTCTTCTAATAGGTTTAAACGGGCTTGCTTTGGGTCGTAATCTGCATCCATGTTAAATTCATCATCTTCACAATGTGGCTCATTTTCAGCTGTTTCCTCTTCTTCATACTTCTCCCAATTTTCTATCTCTAGCTCTTCATCCAGGTCTGGGAACACAGGCTTCTCATTGTCCACTTCCCCATAATATTCCTCATCAAATATCTCCTTCATTCGTCTGTCATGTTCATTAGGATCAAAGTCACTCTCCATATCTTCTTCTCGAAAAGCTAAATCCTGGTTCCCAGTTACCTCTTTAATTTTGGCAATTTTTTCCTGAATCTCTCTCAGCTTGAGGGCTTTCATTCTGGCAATTTCGTCCATCTTCTTCTTTTTTTCCTCTTCCTTCCTGTCTCTGACTTCAGCCCTCTTCCTGGCTCGGCGGTCATCTTTGGGCCTGATGTAGTTCATGGTACGAGGAAATCTCTTCAAGTATTCTTCATCTGGTTCTTCAAAGCGGAAATTGTATGCTCTCTCAAACTTGCCCTGTTCCTCCACAATGGCCTCATCAGCTTCCAGGTCTGCGTCGTCACGAATCTTGTCTCCTGCCTCGCCGGCATCCCCATCTTCTAGGTACTTCTTATTCAGGATGTAGTCTCTAAGGAATGCTTCCCCCTCATTAAGCTTTGGGTCAGACCATAATGCTTTTAGAGGTGCTAGATCTCTTTCTACCGGATTATTGATATGCTCTGCCTTACCTGTGAGGAAATCTTTTATTTTTTCTGTCTTAATCTCCGGTTTGGCAGGTTTCTCTGTTGATTTGACTTCAGCCGCCTTCTCCACTTTAAATATATTTCCATCATCGTCATCGTCGTCGTCGCTGTCAGCAAAACTTAAAGTTTTCACCTCTGGCTTCTTTTCTTCCTCTTTCTTTTCATTATCGAAAAATTTGAAGTTAGGATCGTAGATCCGTGGGTCCTTTGTTTTTAGTAATGCTAGTGTTTTCAGGAATTGTGTTTCCGTTTCTTCAGACACTTCAGGTGGTTCGTCACTATCGTCTTCGCTGTCCGAAGACAGTGAAGCGTCAGAATTCAACGCCTTGGCGCCGTACTTCTGCTCCAATTTGTGAAGTTCCTCTTTTTGACGCCACGAGTCATATTTCTTAGCGTATTCATTCTCGATCTTAAGTGTAACTTCCTCTTCGGAGTCTTCATCAAACAATGCTTTTTTCGGCATGTTTACAATATATTTTAATTTAGTTTACAACATTTTATAACCAATAAAATAAACTCATGCATAAATCCTACATGCGAAACATGAATAAAAATGTCATGTTGACGTTTACAGTTTTGAAGCTATTTCAGCTTTATTTAAAAACGCTAAATTCACCATGATATTTGGTGTGGCAACATAATTATAACCTATGATCTGTCGAATCTGTCGATTGTTGAGTTGAGCTGCCGGTTTGGTGTTGTTTTCATTATCAATTCAATTCAGTATTGCTAAGTTTTGAAGTGTTAAATGTTTGCTTTGTAGTTCATAAAGTGCATTAAGCTTATAATCATGACGACAAATCCGAGAAAGGGCACCGACCCGGGGCCCTTCGAAGAAAGTGATCAGCTTACAATTCGACCATTGTAAATATTATGTTTATTCACCTATTTCTCATTTCGCTTTTGTTTATATTAGTTGGTTGGCTTTAATTAAAGCGATATTTGCCTTTGTTCAAGTATTTAATACCGTCAAAAATTCGTACACCTCTAATAATCTTGCAAATTTTAGGAAAGTTTCATATGATTATGAAAGAAAGAAGTTAACTTTTAAAGCAACTATAAAATGTCAATGATTGCAGGGGAGCCGGCCAGGAAGTCGGGAGATCATGTATTATGCTGGAATTCAAAGGAAAGAAAATTATGGTAAGATTAGAGGCTTTTACTACTTGCTTCATTGGTTTTGACAAGTTTTTGATATGGATTCTTTATCTTATCAAGTAGGATTATAATTAAGTTACATTTCTATTTGATCTACATGCTCACAGTAATAATAATGAATGAATGGATATTCAGGCTTATAGCTTCACCAAGAGTTAGTACACATTTAGGCACATTTAAGGCACAAATTTACTACATGATTACCTTACTAACTTTCAAACTAAATGGAAACTATTCAACTACCAATCAAACAATACAAATTAAGGTCAATGTGAAAAAGATTTGTCTACAAGGGAAGACTGTACTTGTGTTTGTACAGTCACCTGCAATAATATGCTACACAAATAAGGGTGCAAAAATATCTGACACTATCTTAATCTTATTTGTTGAGCCATAAGAGTGTGTCACACAGTATTACGACCTTCGAAAACTAACATATTATTGCAGATGACTGTACACATACTACACTTAGAAAAAGTGAAGCTCATCAGAAGATTGTCTGAGCGACACATATGTTGGTATATGGAAGTTCTTGCTAAAGGTCAATGATTTTCTGTGCAATACATTTAATATGCTGGTCTTTCCCATATTGCCATTAATGAAACCTTTTTGTATATGTTATTTTGTAGTTGGACTGTGGTATCCACCCGGGGCTGTCAGGCATGGATGCTCTGCCATTTGTGGATCTGATTGAGGCAGATGAAGTTGACCTTCTTCTTATTTCACAGTAAGTTTTTAATTTTCATTAATTTAAGAAGACATAGTTAAAGAAAGTTCAAACAACACAGACAAAAGATTTAAATTGAACCTTCGGATAAGGGCCTACGTCTAATACTTTTCCCTAGCTTGAAACTGATTAAGACTCCAGAAGAGTTAGAATACTTAGTGAAACAATAATCTAGGTATTTATTGATTATTTTCAGTTTCCACCTGGACCACAGTGGAGCCCTGCCCTGGTTCCTCACTAAAACGTCGTTCAAAGGCCGAGTGTTCATGACGCACGCCACCAAGGCCATCTACCGCTGGCTGGTCTCCGACTACATCAAAGTCAGGTGGGTGGTGTTTATCAACTGTTGCACTATTGTGGCACAATTTTTTAATTCTTACTTACTTAATTATACTTAATTATACTTAATATTATCAGTCAAATTGAAATGAAATTTCAAAAACATATCAATCAATTTTGTGTCCATTGAATCTTTTAAACAACTGAATAGATTTTTATTATAGCTAGAATTAGACCAAGCTAAGTTGGTAGCGATTTTGACTACCCAGACTGTTCAAGTGTTATTTTACCCGTCAGATTTCTACGAAATTATGACGCTTAAATAATACTTGAACAGGGCTATCAAAATCGCTGCCAAATTAGCTTGGTCTAACTCTATAAAGTTTACATATTTTTTACCCTAGTCTGTACCTATACCTACCTATTCTAAAGACAGAACAAAACTGTTAAACAGCTGCCGGACTTACATGAATTGGAATAAACATTAACGCAATGTCTAATGTTGCAGCAACATATCAACAGAGCAGATGCTGTACACCGAGTCGGACCTGGAGGGCTCCATGGACCGCATCGAGACGGTCAACTTCCACGAGGAGAAAGACGTGCGGGGCGTGCGCTTCTGGGCGTACAACGCGGGCCACGTGTTGGGGGCTGCCATGTTCATGATCGAGATCGCGGGGGTCAAGGTACAGTAACAGCAGAGCAGATGCACCACGAGTCAGACCTCAAGGGCTCCATGATCTGCACCGATACAGTCAACTTCCACGAGAGAGATGTGCGACTACGTTAAAGTAAATCTAAAGCCGGTCTGTTTATTTGTAGGTGCTGTACACGGGAGACTTCTCGCGGCAGGAGGACAGACATCTGATGGCGGCCGAGATTCCCACCGTGCATCCCGATGTACTCATCACTGTGAGTTTAACTGTTTATTTCACAAACAATGTGCATTTTAGGGACATTTTATATCATCTATTTTTATATCCCAAATATTATTAATATAACATTTGAACGTTCAACCTGATCCGATCCTATTGTCATTTTAGTACAAAACACACAGATCGGGTAGTAAATCGGGTCTGTCATTATTACTTAGATAAATGGTGGTAATATTTTTTTGAAACTACTGTACAACTAAGGATCGAGTAGCGTACGCGGGAACTCGGGGGTACGCGGTCGAGGAGCCTAGAGGTAACGGTGTCACCCGTTCGATTCGATTCCGGTTTACTCCCCACCACTGGAGGGTGTCATATTTTTGTCAAATATCAACATTTATTCAGCAAATAGGCCACAAGGGCACTTTTACACGTCAATATGGAATTTACATACAGCAAAAAAAAAAACACATCAATAATTATAAAATACAACTAAGCCGTAAATATCAAATCAAACTAACATAGAGATGTATAAAGCCTCTAAATGTCGAATTACAAAAAACGCAATAACAATAGTATTGAAAAAAAAAACAAAGATACAAAAACTATAATCTAAAATTATTTAGAGATGTAAATGTCTCTAAGTGTCATCATAACTAAAAGATTACAATATATAGTAGTTAATCGAATTATCCTTAGAGATGTATAGGGTCTCCGAGAGTCAAAATCCTGTATACCTAATTAAAACATTCATTAAATTAAAGAAAATGATAGTAAAAATAAAATAGCATACGAGAACCGAATGAGGTGTGTCCATGTAATTATACTCAAAAATAAAGTTACTAAATATAATAGCTCGTGTTAGCTTAAATAGACCAGTCTCCACAAACGGCACCCGTTCACGAGTATGACGTCGTTCGGGAAAGTGGCGACCCGATCAACAACGCCACCGTAAGCAATAGTATTTTATGCAACCGTTGTTTAAGAGGGGTCAAAAAAGGCGAGTGGCGTGGGTAACAATTTGAGGCGAAGCCGAAAATCGTTAATAAAGACGCCACGAGTATTTTTTGACTCAGTTAAACAACGTTGCATACAATACTTTTTCTACGACCAAGCACTTACTTTGAAATAAAATTGTAAATTTAACAAATATTTTTAATTCAAGAAGTAGCAAAAATGGAGGGTACTGGCGGGAAAAGAATGAATGAATGAATGAAATTAAAAAAAAAAACATGTCTATGGTTCACTTATTTGTCAGAGATGACATTTAAAATAAGGTTGGCAACACTGTATTTCTTTCAATATTTTTTAAGTGGTCATTACACGAAGTATCGTAAAATCGCCAAAAAGATACTGCGTGTATGCACAAATTCTTTTTTGGGGAATAGACTAGAGACTTGTCTTGACAACTATAAAGTAGGGTTTTAAAGGTGTGTGCACGACCCTTTAAATGACAAATAAAAGTACGGGAGTAGAAAAAGACTTTTAAGCGAGCATGACATATTCAAGCTGCCGGGCCATATTTCAGTGTATTATTTAGAAATCCCTGGTTAATAAGTGTGTGTGCGTGTGTGCAGGAGTCGACGTACGGCACGCACATCCACGAGAAGCGCGAGGAGCGCGAGGGCCGCTTCACGGGGCTCGTGCAGGACATCGTGGCGCGCGGCGGCCGCTGCCTCGTGCCCGTGTTCGCGCTCGGCCGCGCGCAGGAGCTGCTGCTCATTCTGGGTCAGTTTACATTCAACTATTCAATAATAAAACTTGCACAGACTTGTATCTTAAAAGATACGTTACAAAATAGTATTTTATGCAACCGTTGTTTAAGAGAGGTCAAAAAGGCGAGTGGCGTGAGTTCGAGAGTTTCGGCTTCGCCTCAAATTGTTAATAAATAATAAATAATATGTTAACACTGTTAATAAAACAACTATGTATGTAAAGATATACAAACTATAATCATTAATCAGAGCCTTTACAGAGCAGTATCTTTGATATTTCTTCTGTTTTTCCCATACACTTCACCGTTGGTTTTCCGATACACCCACAGATTAAATCGTCCTAGTCTCCCATTTTACGTGTTGCCAGTGCAACCTCTATTTTATTGCCAATTACAATTACATTTAAATTAAACTATTCTCTTTTTATGTTGATATTGAAATAAAATTGATATTTAATTTTAGAAATGCTCACAGACGGCCTTCCTGTTAGTCGGAATGTCCCTATTCCGTTTCGGCCATTCACAACGATGTATGTCTCTATACTCTATGTTACACTGCAATCAAATATGTAAGTGTAAAAAAAAGTAAAACAATATTATTCAAAATTAAATAGCTATTTCAGTATCTCAATTTTCACGTAAAATCCAATCCTACTACTATAAAAATCAATTGTAATCTCCAGTCTTCTTCTCGTTATTCTTGATGATCTGTTTGGGTGGCGTCTGCTGCTCTTCTTTTAGAATACCTGTAAATGATAAAATAAAAATAAAAATTAATTCGAATAATAATTCTAATTACTGTCCAGTATGTGGTATATTTTAATATAACTGTTCAATTTAGTCACTGATCACCGCATTACGCGGCATATTTCAGCTCAAACATTCATGTTAATTAATTCACTGATCACCATATTACACGGCATGTTTCAGCTCAAACATTCATGTTCATTGAATCACTGATCACCGCATTACACGGCATATTTCAGTACAAATATTAATTTTAATTTAATCACTGATCACCGCATTACACAGCATATTTCAGTGCAAATATTAATTTTTATTTAATCACTGATCACCGCATTACACGGCATATTTCAGTACAAATATTCATTTTCATTTAATCACTGATCACCGCATTACACAGCATATTTCAGTGTATCTCTTCACTTTAAACTAATGAATAATTATATATGTAGTTATGTAAAAACGTATTAAATATGATACCAAGCGAGCACAGAATATTGCCCTTATTCTAATTATATAAATCCTTATTTTATTTTATTTTTTACTTACACTTTTTATTTCCATTAATGACATTATTCAGCAAGGCACGCCACGCCCAAATAGCAACTGTTGACTAGTTATTCATATCCTGCAACATTCACTAGGAATAGGACTTTGCTATTCGAAAAGCATCTTATTCAAATTAAAAAGGAAAATATGGAAGGAGGGTTATTGGTGGAATACTTTATACAAAATTTGAAATCTAATTGTCTTTTTCGTCAGTCAGTTCAGTATCGTTGTCACTACTGTCGCTGGTGTTATTAGTAGTATCATCCTCGCCATCTGGCAATGAAAAGGTTATCCATCTCTTTAAAACATCCGCTGGATATATACTTTTGTACTTTCGTTTAGAATGTCCATCAATGCTGATAATTTCGTAACGATCGTTTGCTAGGACAGCACTAATTTTATACGGTCCTCTAAATTTAGGACATAATTTTTTGCTTTTCCCATTCGCGGGCAGATGGTTGTTGGGAATCATGACCAGATCCCCCAAATTGAAAAATTTGGTGGGTGCTTTATCTTTATCATAGCGAGCTTTCATCAATTCTTGATTTTTCTTTATATTTTCAACAGCAGCCTCACGGATAGTATCCCTAATACTTTCAGATACGCAAGTCTCCGCGTCTTGCTCATTTTGTGTCAATGTATCTGTTTCGTTGTCAGTCTCATGTCTCTGTTGAATATTAGAGTCCTGGTCTCGTATCGCATTTAGGACAGGACCTTCTTGAGGGCTAGTCATTCTCCGTCCGTAAACGATTTCTGACGGTGATGTGCCAGTTCCACGATTTATGGTATTATTCAGAGTTGTTTGGATGTTATTTATATGTTGATCCCAGTCACGCTCGTCTTGTCCATGGTTAGACGCTGCCAAAGATTCCAGTATGGTACGGTTGTACCTTTCTATTTGGCCATTAGCTCGAGGTGTCGCCACGGCGTTAAGAATGTGCTTTGCACCAATAGACTTTACGTACTTTGTGAACGCGGCAGAAGTGAAGCTAGTACCTCGATCAGATATAATTATTTTAGGACTGCCTATTACACTAAATATATCGGTTAAAACCGTAATAGTGGTCTTGCTTTTCAGATTTTTAACAGCCTTTATAAAAATAAATTTGCTAAAACCGTCAATAACTCCCAGTATATAAGAATTACCCTGTTTACTTCTCACAAATGGACCAAGATGATCCATATGCAACGTGTGGAAGGGAATGTTGCCTTTCGGAATCGGGTGCAAATATCCACTACTTTTAGTAGTTGAAGTCTTATTGTATGCACAACTAAGACACGCTGAAACATATTTACGTACAAACCTATTCATTTTTGGAAACCAGTAATCTTTTTTCATTTTATCTATTGTTTTGTCGAATGAAAAATGTCCTGCCTCGTCGTGGCACATTTGACATACACGCCATCTTGCACCATTGGGTACAACCCATTTTAGTTCGTCACCTACTTTTCGATACAGTTTATCATTTTGTAAAACGTAATTCTGTGTGATATCCTTAATCTCTGTGCTGTCAGTATTCAAAATGCTTTTTATTAGTTTTATCTTTTGGTCAGTCATTTGGACAGTTTGCAGCCATTCCGTTGACGTAATATGCATGATTTCAAATTGACGTATTTCTTCGGTATCATCTTGAGAATCTACTTGAATGGGGTTTCTACTTAAAGCATCCACGTGCTTCATATTTTGACCGGGTCTGTACTCAACAGTAAAGTTATACTCTTGAAGCAATAACCACCATCGAGCAATCCGAGGCACTAAATCTCTCTTTGTCAACGTAGATCTTAAAGCGTTGCAGTCAGTATATACCTTGAACGGAATCCCTATTAAATAAGTTCTAAATTTCTTTAAGGACAATACGACAGCAAGGGTTTCTAACTCGTATGAGTGTAAATGTTCCTCTTCTTTAGTCGTTTGTTTGCTAAAGTAGGCTACTGGTTTTAATGCAGCTTTTTCATCAGGTCTTTGTAATAATATACCTCCATATCCCAGTTTACTAGCGTCACAATGTACTTCGGTCAAATAGGATGGATTATACAGCGCCAATATCGGTCTAGCGACTAATTTAGTTTTTATATTTTGGAATGCGGTTTCTTGTTCTTTGACCCATTTCCAAGGCGTGTTGGACTTTGTAAGACTAGTCAAGGGTTTTGCGATACTTGCAAAACCAGATATAAACCTTCGGAAGAAACTAGACAGACCCACAAACTGTCTCACTTGGTGAACATTTGTTGGGGTAGGGAATGAAGCCACAGCTTCAATCTTCTTCGTACCGGGCCGTAATCCTTCATTCGATACTTCGTAGCCTAAATAATCGAGCTTCTTTTCAAAAAAATGACATTTGGTTATATTTAAAGTTAATTTTGCGTTTCGCAATGAAACTAGAATCTTCCGTAACTTAGCTAATCCCTCGTCTATGGATTTAGCAGGGGATAATAAATCATCCATATATGGAATAGCGAGGTCGTACCGATCCTTTCCTAATGCTTTATTGACCATGTGTTGAAACACAGCCGGGGCATTGACCAAACCAAACGGCATACGTGTATATTGATAATGTCCGTCAGGCGTTACAAAAGAAGTTAGGTGCATTGAGTCTTCTGCCATAGGTATCTGATAATACCCCGACTTAAGATCGAGACTCGTGAAATATACTTGGCCACTTAAACGGTCCAGTTGGTCGTCAATAACTGGCATCGGATATGAGTCCTTCACCGTTTTCTTATTTAACGCCCGGTAGTCAACACATAAGCGGTACTCGTTGTTTTTCTTTTTTACTAGAACTATCGGACTTGCGTATGATGAGTTTGATTCTTGTATGATTTTAGCCTCCAGTAATTCGTTTATTAAATCTCTGACAATCAAACGTTCACTATACGGTAGTCGATATGGTTTATATGAGACCGGTGAATTATCTTGCAGAGTGATGTGCATATCCGTTACGTTAGTCATACCCAACTCATTTAGATTTAATGCAAAACAATCCCTGAACTCGTTAATTAAGTCTAACAAACCTTGTTGTTGTTCTGGTGTCAAGTCTTCTCCTATATTGAGCATGTCTAATGTAATCGTGGTATGATTAGAATCGCAAAAAGAGTCACCATTTGATAGATTTATTGAATTTACCACAAATTCATCGGGTTTATGATTTTGCATTGTTTTTATATTAATTGGTATCATTTTAGCACGCGTTAGAAGTCGGTCTTTTTTTAGTAAAACATTTTGGCTGATAAATGACATCACCGGGATCTGCCCAAACCCACCATTAATATGATAAAATCCTGGCAAAATCATGAATTCTTCGCCTTCTTTCTGAGAAATACTTCCGGGTACATAGATTAATCCACTATAACTACTATCGCATTGTACTTTTATAACTCTTACATTTTGTACTGTAACATCCTCAACGTTGCGTACAAGAATTTTATTGAATTCAGAGTTTTCGGAGAAAAGTACCAGATTGGAGCTCGTTTTGTAAACTATCACTTCAGGCATCTCTGTGACATTCTGTCCAACTAACAGATCCGTGTTCAAATATTGGTCAGGAACAACATATGCTTCTGTTTCCATTTTGACGAAATCTACCATTATATCGAAACAAACCCTACCAATAGCTTGTAATGTACCTAAAGCGAATCCTTTCAGTATAGGCATGTCTCGTGTACACATTTTTAAATTCAATTCTTGTACTGAACTTTGTTTTATTACGGTGCATTCACTACCGAAGTCAATAAATGCAGTCCTTTCTTTATCGTTAATGTAAACTATTTTATTATAAATTTTACTACGTATATTTTGACCTGTAATACATACCTTTTTAATTACAATTTCTGTATTGCCCGTGTTTGAATTGGTATTTGTATTCAAGTTTTCCGTACCCCGTCGACAATATTCGGGCAAATGTCCTAGTTTACTGCATTTAGTGCATTTGTGGGGATTTTTACGACAATTAGGCGCGATATGTCCAGGTTCGGAGCAGTTATAACAAACACGATTTGCTCTTTGACTAGTTTTATGTATTTCATTACTTTTTAAAGAGGGTGTTGATGTTTTTATCGGATGATTCGGCTTCTTTACCTCGGTTCGGTTACTATTTCGTTTGAGGGCAATGCTACGTAAATACCTTAGCAGTTTACTAGGGCTCCTAAAGTTGGCCCCTTGTGCATTTAATTTTATGTTGAAGTCGAAAATTCCATGTATTATGCAGTCAACTGCTTCTTTACCTTTTATATTGCAGCGACTGACTAATTTCGATTTATCGTAAAAATATTCTTCGAGAGATTCCTCTCGTCTGCTTGTCCTAGCCAACATTTCAGAAAGCCTATCAGCGTAATTACGGTCATCTGGAAAACTGCGAGACAATTTGCGTTGCCATTCCTTCCACGAATATCTAACCGTTGAGAGCCCTTCATACCATCGTTTTGCTAGGCCCGTTAGTTTTGGTAGTGCATGAAAGATGGTTTGCTTATCACTCCATTTATATATAGCTGCCGTTTCGTTTACTTTTCTCAGCCAGTCTTTGGTCGACTGAGTCTTTTCGCTGGGGTCGAATTTGGGTATAACGTCATGCGAACCTATGAAGGTATTTTTACCGTGATTACTAATTGCATTTATAAATCTCTCCATTACACTTCCACTCTTACTAGAAGACGCCCTGCGAAGTTTGCGCCTAGTATTATAGCCACGCCGTCTTGACGGAGAACGGGTTGATTCAGAACATGACGAACCACTGTAGCAGCTACTCGAGGTATCATAACTAGAGGTATTATCGTTAGTATGTCGTTTGTTTCGACTGGAAATAGATGTACTAGTTGAACTACTACTAGCTCGGTGAGTACGCCGTCCTCTTATGTGCCGTGATCGACTTCGGCCCATACGGCGTGAATTTGAATGCCTAGTAGACGAGCGATGACGTCTTTTATGCGCCCCTCTTCTGTTCCTAGCGCACGCCGCAGATTTATCACGGGTAACATGTCTTCTAGCTTTCTTAGTGGTGAGCGTTACTGAAGGACTCCGAGTCCTCTTACGCCGAGTATTATCAGGTAATGGAGGGGTATAACGATCACTATCCACACTAGACATAACGGCAATGTCTACTTTCATACAATACATAATTAATTCGTTTTAGTAATTTTTTTGAGAAAATTGGTAGTTAAGGGACAGGATAAAATGTGAATTCATTAGTAATATGCATTACAGACTTAAAAACCATTAAAATCTAGATGTACAATGTACATAACATTCCGATAGCTATAACGAAACTATGTTAAGTCGACAGTGTATATGTATCGTATATATTGTCCTAACGCACGGCCCTTTGTTCGATTTATATTATTATTCTTAATTTATTGGGTAACTAGATTATTATGCTACCGTTTTATGTATAAAAATGCCACTATTGATCGTGCATCTTAAAATAATGATTGCGTTCTTTTGTACATTTACGTTTAAAGGTGTAATCTTTCAGAATGGGTATTAAAACGAGATGGAATGCAACGACACGACACGACACACTGCGTTGAAACAATGCACTTATATGCAAAACACGCGAGCGCAAGCAAGACGACCGAATGTCAGCCGCGCTTGTCTTTCAACCTGTATTTACTATAGGTGGCGTTTGCCTTATTTTTACTTAGTTTAATACTTCAAATTGCAAGTGAATTTGAGTTTTATTGTCATTGAAATAGAACTTCTTTTTTTAGCATACTCTTGTTAACATTTATGCTAACCTACAAAGAACTTAAAATAAATAGTTTTATTGGATAAGTATCTTAAACTCCTACGAGTATAATATCGTAGTATGTGTATTGTAGTGATGTTGCGACAATGAGAGAAAAGGTTAACTGGAAGAGTCACCATACAGGGATAAGATCGCCTTTGTTGTATTTAATTTACTCTGTAACTATGTTTCTCGTGTTTTTATTTCCATGTGCAATAAAGTATATACATACATACATAAACACCATTTATTCTGCCTCGTTATTAAATTGTTATTGAATGTCTATAAATTAGGATTGTTCCCAAATAATGTTTTAAATAGCACGGGTATATGTATAACCATACGAAACAGAATGTAATTCATTCAAAACCAAATTAATCGAACGATTGCTTACAATCCAATACATGCCTAAATTAGGATTTGCTCCCGGGAAATACCGAAACCGAAATTACTAGTTCAGCCATCCCTACTACATAGTAGATACATACCTACGTACAACATCTAAGTATTTTCCTGCTAAAAAAAAAAACATATGCACGAATCTGTAAAATAATCTCTTTGTTCAATGACTTTGAACTCATTATTACCAATTACGCAATCTATAAAAGAAACCTTATTCGTAAAGTTTTAAGGTTTATTTTTATTATAGCATCTTTAAAAAATATATTGTGGGTAAGCACTTGACTTGTCGTAGTACCAGCGTATGAATAAATAAATGAAAGAACTGATGAATTGCCGATCGGAACATACAGTTCTGTTTATATCGCTATCATTTCAATAAATAATACCGATTAAGTTTCATTCCCAAAATAGGTACTTCACGGCAAATATGACAGTTCCTTTACAAGTAAATTCAAATGTACATACCAAAGCGATGATGAGCGTTTTCAGTCGTCCTACACTTCTGATTGTTAACACTGTTAATAAAACAACTATGTATGTAAAGATATACAAACTATAATCATTAATCAGAGCCTTTACAGAGCAGTATCTTTGATATTTCTTCTGTTTTTCCCATACACTTCACCGTTGGTTTTCCGATACACCCACAGATTAAATCGTCCTAGTCTCCCATTTTACGTGTTGCCAGTGCAACCTCTATTTTATTGCCAATTACAATTACATTTAAATTAAACTATTCTCTTTTTATGTTGATATTGAAATAAAATTGATATTTAATTTTAGAAATGCTCACAAATAAAATTCTTTATTTCAGACTTTTGTCCATAAGTATTACATACTACACAAAACTTACAGCTATGTTAGTAACACAAAATAATATAAATACTTACAGCTATGTTAGTAACACAAAACACTTAATAAAATAATATAAACATTAAACTACAGACCACGAAAATAAAGACGCCACGAGTATTTTTTGATTCAGTTAAACAACGTTGCATTGCATACAATACTTTTTCTACGACCGAGCACTTACTTTGAAATAAAATTGTAAATTTAACAAATATTTTTCATTCAAGATGTAGCAAAAAAAAATGGAGGGTACGGGCGGAAAAAGAATAAATGAAATTAAAAAAAAACAATGTCTATGGTTCACTTATTTGTCAGAGATGACATTTAAAATAAGGTTGGCAACCTTGTATTTATTTCAATATTTTTTAAGTGGTCATTACACGAAGTATCGTAAAAGTGCCAAAAAGATACTGCGTGTATGCACAAATGCTTTTTTTAAGGAGACTAAAGACTTGTCTTGACAACCTATAAGGTGGTAGGGTTTTAAAGGTGTGTGCCGACGACCCTTTAAATGACAAATAAAAGTACGGGAGTAGAAAAAAGATATATCGGCATTTTTAAAAATATTTTTCATAGGTTTTACGTGCCTTATTTTTTGCAGACGAATACTGGTCCCTCCACCCCGAGCTGCATGACGTGCCGATCTACTACGCATCATCTCTGGCCAAGAAATGTATGGCCGTCTATCAAACGTATGTGAACGCCATGAACGACCGCATCCGGAGACAGATCGCCGTCAACAACCCCTTCGTGTTCCGACACATCTCCAACCTCAAGGTGAGTCTGCACCGAACAGTTTGTTGACTAGCAATCATCTAAAGTGCAAATATTTTATTTGATTGTTATTATAGTAGTTTATGCAACAGTGATATAATAAGGGTTCTTAAAATTCAAGGGTCGAAGTTACAAAACGAGACGTAGTCGAGTTTTGTAAAAAAAGACCCGAGAATTTTAAGAACCAATTATGAGCTGTTGCATACATTACTTTTTCTATGACAGCTGCAGCAAAAAAAAAAAAACAAAGAGTTATTATTAAAAAAAAAGAGTTATTATTAAAAAATGAGTTATTATTTAAAAAAAATTGAGTTATTATTTAAAAAAAAAGAGTTATTATTGTAAATGAAAACATACCTCTTTCAATCAAGATGATCGGAACTTGTATCTTTAAAAAAAATAAAGCAGTTGTATTATACTCATAAGATGACTGCTAGCAGTCATCTTATGAGCCTATAGACAAAGCATTCAAATGACATTGCTTTAGATATCACTGTCAGTCATTTAATTGACACATTTAAGTGCTGGAGTAGAAAAATTAATTTAATGGTACGATTACAATTTGGTGCCGTGACCAGGATTTTGTACATAAGAACCAAATATTAATTATTTGGGTCAATCAACTATTTCTTGTTGTTATTCTGTCCCGTCAGCGAGTAGACAATAGTAGCATAGATTGTTAGAAGAACTGCTGTACCATGTTCTGAAATATGATGCGGAAGGGTAGAAAGTAACACCACTATAGTCGGGTAATTAATGAATACTTTAATAGAAACTGTTGGCCTTATATACTAATTTACATCCTTTGTCTGAGTTCAATCATGTGGAAAATCGCAATGAATCATAATTGTGTCGTCTCGAGTTACATTGGAATACCGATTATTATTGAAGCGTGAAAAGAATTATAATTTATCTATTTGTCAGCTGATCAGCTGTGATCAGCTGTGTGGCCTCACTACAACTCTCTCCTTTTTTTTGAGACAAAAATAGTACATTTATAGAACTATTTTTGGTTTACAAATATATGTACTTAATTCTATGGTATACATATTGGTTCTTAAAGATTAAATTAACAAATCTTACTGCTACCTGGATACATAATTTGCTTACATGCCTATTTCTAACATTACATTTTTAAGATAGCTATTGAATGCATTGTTGCACTAACATGTAGACATAGACATTTTTTTTATTTAACACTCTACGGCTAAGACTATTTTAGTTTGTGTAGAAAATAATATAGGTATGTGTGTATATATATATATATATATATATATATATATATACATGTTTATGTTTGTGTATGTATTTATAATATTATACTGTATGATACTATGACATATGTGAAGATAGGTTTAATGTTTAGGCTAAATAAATACTTGGGTAATATAGTATATATTGAGGAAATAAATAACATGAATGTAATAATTTTACTATAAGTAGGTAATTTTACTATAATTTTACTATATGTGTTTATCTTTACCTACATGTTATGCGTTATAGGACACTCTTTTACTTATGGTTCCTTATTTGGATGGCGGCATGTGCTTAGATCTTAGGTTTTATCTGTTTTTTGTGTTTGTATTTATTTTCTTTTTTTTTTCTTTTTTTTTTTGTTTTTTATTTATACATGGTAGGGTTTTGTTCGGTTTTTATGCATCAAATATTCTTTTTTCTGAAACTAATATTTTAACATTTTCACCTTGATCTTAAATTACCGTTAATAGTCCCGTATACACTGGGTCCATTTTATCATTATATATATATATTTTCCTTTTTCACTAATACTAAATCTCCTGTTTTATAATTTATGGGATTGGTTTTTACATCATAATTAGTTTTTCTTGATAATTTTGACTTAATTAAATTATTTCTAGCATCCTCTTGGGATTTTTGTAATCTATACTTAAGTTCTATGGGATAAGAGTTAAAATTATAAATGGGTCTATTTGTTTTACAATATTTGTTATATATGATTACGGTTTAATTTAAACTGTTTTTTTTTTTAGATGCCGAAAAGTATTAAATAATACTTTTGATAATATGTTATTGACAATATAAAGGTTTCATAAAATGTGTGTGTGTGTGTGTGTTTTTTTTTTTTTATAATGTGTTCTTTACTGAATGCTAATATTTGTACCCTGATTTTGAATAACAGTAAATGGCTCCTTTATACATTGGGTAGTTATAACTATGTGGTTACAAAGAATTTTTCTACATTGATGACGAACAAACTCTAACTTTTAAATTAAGTGGGTTTTATTTTATTTTATTTTATTCATTTTTATATTTTATCATATGGACCTATTGTAGGTATGGCAAGTAGATTGTTAGGTACTTATCTTTGCTAATTCTCTTCGACATGTAAACTATTCATGAATTCACTTATTTATTATTATATTCTTGACACAATACAACGTGTATTGTATTCATATTTTACATGTAAGGTATTTTATGTGATTATTATTTTAATCTTTATTTATCTTTCATCTTAAGTTAGGTTTTTATTTTATAATATGGATATAAAAGTAAAATATAAAACTATTATTATTAATTATTTAATAAAGTATGTATTTTTTTTTTTTTTATTGTTATTTACTTGATTTATTTATCATTATCTGTAATTTTAGGTATTTATTTATTGTAAGTATTACGTTTAATTTAGACATGGTTAATGTTCTTTGTTTTAATTTAGTTTTATTCTTAAATATACCTATTTAGTTCATAATTTATTTAATTATTTATTTATTTTCTTTTCTATATTGACTGAGTTGTTTTTTATTTATTTATTTAGTGTAATGTTATATTTAGATTTTCATATATTTTTTTTTTTTTTTTTTTTACAGGCTGTTTTTTTTTAACACATGTTTATATTAATAAACATACTATGTGTCCAAGGACATTCATGCTAGGTAACTCGACCGTATGATGTCTCAAGGATTCAGTGTTTGGTAGTAAAAAAAAATCTATCCTAATAGTGCTATAGTGTCTATTATTTTCCTGGGTATTTTCTTCTTTTTAATCATAATTCTTGCTCGTGATTTGTGGGAAATTGTTTATTATTCCAAGAATCGATCGCTAATGAGCCATTTTGTAATGTCTACATTGTGACCTAATAATGTAAGCTGACTTCGTGATTCTTGTCACCTGTCTTTTAAAAAGTACACGGCGCCTTTTAATAGCGCTCTCGGTCGGCCGACCCTTTGTTTACATACAACATATTTATTAAGGATACAAAAATTCATTATTTATTATTTATTATAGCGCGCTAATACATATTACGCGTTAATATGTATTGCCAGACAGTTGTTTTCACACATCGGAACAGCTGTAAAAAACTTTCCGTGTGCCCAAGGACCGCTGCAATTGAGAGCTCGCTCGAATTGTCTAGGTTTCAAGGGTTATTGCCTGGTTGTATCCTGGTGTACCTTGCTTACATTATTTATTTCCACGAGCTTCCCAGTTTTGAAACAAAACCATCATTTTGAAAACTTAAAGCATATAAGAGTCGCAATAACTTTTAGGTGATCAGGCTAATTGTTTGTTTGCAACACTTATCTGATTTAGCTCTCTCAATGTGTTATTTATATTTTTCCTTTCTTTTTATTTTATTTCTTTCATTATATTTTTTTTTTATTTTTATAGCTACTCGTATAATACCTAAATTTTGCTTTTATCATCACTGTAGTATGGGACAAGATCCAAATTAAACAGCTGATGGCGTATGACTGATTTATTACATCTCATGCATATCTTAAAGTACCCACATTATGTTTATAAGTATACCCACTACATCTCCCTTCTTATACAATGCCTAATCAAAGGTCTTCGAACTTTACTGTTAACCTATCATGCAATATAATACTAGAATAAACCTTATACAACAATTGGTACACTTAATTAATAAAAGAATACATATTACAACATACCTACTGTCCTTCCCCTTATACATTTATTTTTATTTAGTTGTATTATGCTATTTCAAATTGCAAAACAAAATAAAATGTAACTAAGAAGAAAAAATACATGTTATACTCTAACAGTAATATTAGAGAAACAATAATGAAATGATCATAATAATTAACTGAACCATTTAACAAAATCAAGTTACTTGTAAATAATGTAAATATTATTGAATATTTTCCTTCGAATAATTAATATTACATTATAAGGAACAATGGAATTTAGACCTTGAGTCTCTAAGTTAACGTTCGAAATGACTTAAACATAAACTTCACGTTTGTAAACAGTACAGTGCTAAGTGTCATTTAAGGAAAATTCATAAATTAATACCGTTGAGGCGGTTGTACTACTCTGCCACTTCGAGTTACATAATTCCCATTAGCCGAAGTCGATGGTTGCGGGTCGGGCCTGGTGGTCGCGGCACTAGTTGCCGGCCCTCGAGGACCCTGAAACTGGTCCCAGTCCAAATAACCTCGCGTATGGCCACTGTTAGGTTGACTACGAGCAGCTGATTCGCTGGTTGTGTCTGGGACTTTCAATATGTGCTGACGGTTCCTTCTGTACACTCCTCCATCGTTAGTTCGTAGCCAGTACGAACGTCCGTCTTGAGCTTGGTTAACTATTTGTGATTTTACCCACTCTTTGTTTTGCTTCACGCGTACCGTATCGTTAGGATTTAATTGTGGTAAGGCCCTAGTGCCACGATCATAGTTTGATTTGTAATTATTTATCCTTGCGGATCTCTCGTCTTTAAATAAACGACGATCAATCGTTCGCGGTTTCAATAACGCATCTGTTACCGGTAAACGTGTTTTTAAACTTCGACTCATTAATAATTGAGCCGGAGAGTATGTTTCACCTGTCACAGGTGAATTTCTGAAATTTAGTAAGCCGAGGTACCAATCACTCCCTGTTTCGTAGGCTTTTATCATTAATCCCTTAATTGTGCGTACATTGCGTTCCGCGAGACCGTTCGATCTCGGGTACAGAGGTGAACTGGTGACATGGGCAAATTCCCATTGTTTACAAAATCCTTTAAACTCCATAGACGTAAATTGTGTCCCATTGTCGGTGACCAATTTTTCTGGTATCCCATGCCGACTGAACATTTGTTTGAGTGATTCAATTACGGTACCACTTTGTAAGTTATTTAAACAACTTATTTCCACAAATTTCGAAAAATAATCTACCACCAATAAAAACAGTTTACCTTTAAACTCAAAAATGTCCGCCGCCAGTACCTGCCACGGGCGCTCGGGCACCTCGTGCGGCTGCAGCGGCTCGCGCGCGGGCGCCGCGCGGTGTCGCTGGCACGTCTCGCACGCCAGCACGGCGCGCTCCACGTCCCGGGCCATGCCGGGCCACCACATCACTCCGCGCGCTCGCCTCTGGCATTTATCCACCCCCAGGTGGCCCTCATGAACTCGACGCACCATCTCTTTGCGTAACGAAGCCGGTATCACAATTCTCTCATTTCTAAATAAAATACCATTTACATCGTGAAGCTCGTCATGCACGTCCCAGTATGGCTTCACGATATCCTTGACCTCTCTTTTGTTATAGGGCCACCCGTTATGGTAGTATTCACAAATCGCCATCAGGACGGGGTCCCTCAACGTGTCCTCCTTTATTCTGCCTAGCATTTCGGGTGTCGCCTCCACATTATTATATAACATGTTAACGTGCACCACTACATCCTTACACACATCACTATCGACGCCCGCCTCGCTAGGCGCTCTCGACAATGTGTCCGCAATAAACATCTCTTTTCCGGGCTTGTAGCGGAGATCTATATTATAATGCTGCAATTTTAAAAGCATGCGCTGGAGGCGCGCCGGTGTTTCATTAAGTGGTTTTCTCATGATAGCTTCCAGCGGCTTATGGTCGCTTTCCACACTAATAACACTATGCCCATAAATGTATTGGTGAAATCGAGTGCACCCGAAAACCACTGCGAGCAGCTCTTTCTCGATTTGCGCCCAGCGCGTCTCCGCAGGCGTTAGCGTGCGCGCCGCATAGGCGACGGGCCGCCCGCCCTGCATCAGACACGCGCCCAGGCCACGCGAGCTCGCATCTACTGACACACACACCGCTTCATGCGGCGAATAATATGCTAATACTGGACTACTACTTATTTTTGACTTTAATTCTTTGAACGCGTTGTCATGAGTGTGGAGCCACTGAAATTGAACATTTTTTGCTAATAGACTACGCAACGGTGCCGATATCTCTGAATATTGAGGAATGAATCTCGAAAGATAATTAGTAACTCCCAAAAACCGCTCAAGGTCTTTCTTATCAGTCGGCTTTGGTAAGTTGCTTATTGCCTTCACCCGACTATTATCTGGTTTCATACCATCGGCATTAAAACTGTGACCTAAAAAAATAATTTCAGGCACCTTGAATACACATTTATTTTTATTAAATTTGACCCCATTTACCAACGCCCGTCTCATAACTTCCTTTAGTCGATTATCGTGTTCCTGTTCAGTTTTTCCCCAAATCAAAATGTCGTCACAGTAAACCTCTACCCCCTCCATTTTAAATATTTTTGACATTTCATTATGAAAGATTTCAGGTGCACAGTTAATTCCGAAGGGCATTCTAATGTACCTAAATCTACCCTCAGGAGTTGAAAACGTACAAAGCTTAGAGCTTTCCTCATCTAAACGTACCATCCAGAAGCCATTTTTTGCATCACATTTAGAGAAAAACTTAGCCCCCGAGAGATTACTGGTTATCTCTTCCAGTGTTGGAAGTAAAAAGTGACTTCGTTTTACTGCCTTGTTTAGATGTTTAGGATCTAAACATATACGAAGTTTATTATCCGGTTTTTCCACTACCACTATATTTGAAACCCAGTCTGTGGGACCATCCTCCCTTACAATTACACCCAACTTAACCATATTATCGAGTTCTTCCTTTAAACGAGGACGCAGTTTCAGAGGTATTTTTCGCGAACAGGCAACCACCGGCTGTACAGTCTTATCTAATTCTATTTTACATACTGTTGGCAAACATCCTATGCCATCAAATACTGATTCGTCAATTTTAACTTCTTTAATTTTCAAACTACTGTCAGTAGAATCACTAGTTCGGACAATAAAATTCAAATTGATACATGCTTTTAATCCCAACAAATTATTACAATTCACCCGCAATACATAAACTTTTTGTATTATTTTCCTATTATTATTACACAACAACGACGCATTAAAATAACCTACTACCGGCAATCGCTGCTTGTCGATTTGTCTCAGTACAGTGTCACTTTTTCTCAAGTTTTCCGTATTAAAACCTGCCTTTAAATATGAATTTAATGACATTACCGTGGCAGCCGCACCACTGTCCAATTTGAAATTTATATCCACGCCATCCACACTAATCATTTCCGTCCACGACTCGGTACACTCGGCCGCATCAATATTAATATTGTACAAAATAAGCTCACCAAAGTCCTCGTTTACATCACCGTCCTCGTCACCGCCATCACCGCCGACCATCTCGCGGACTTGCGGCTGCACAGGTCGCACACGACAACACTTCGCGAAATGTCCAACCCTATCACACCGATAGCACGGAATCCCCGACGCCGGACACCGGTCACTCACGCTATGCCTCAAGTCACACTTATCGCACACATTATTTGAGTAATAATGTCGTGGCGCTTGGCGTTGAGGCGCGCTCCGCGCCTGGCCGCCTCGGGCGCCGCGGCCGCCGCGCCACCGGCCCCGCGCCGCGGACGCGCCCGCCGCCCGCGCTCCGTCGCGCCACAAGCGCTCCACCGCGCCGCCGCCTGCGCCGCTCGTCGCATGCTGCACACCGCAGCCCGCCGCTTGCTGACCCGCTCGCTCTGCCGCTCGACACCAAGTTACGGCCTCCTCTAAACCTAATGACGTTTTTGCCAGTAGCTTTTCCTTCATTTGTACATCTTTTAAACCACGAATAAGTTGCGTTAATATTAAGCTATTTTTTAAACTGTCAAAACTACAATTTTTACTTTTCGCTTTTAACACCCCTAAAAACTTATCAAAAGTCATGTCCTTCTGATATGTCTCAAAAAACATATGTCTTTCGTAATTTATATTTTTCTGTGGATCACAATAATCACTATATTTTTTACACAAAACGTCATAATTAGATTTTTCAGATTCGGCAACATCTAATTCCTCGTAAATTTCTCGGCCGTATTTTCCTATAACATGCATGAACAGTGCGCATTTCTCTGCATCCGGAACAGATGCCTTATCTGCGGCAATCAAAAAATATTCAAACGACATTTTCCATTCTCGCCAATTGGTAGCCATATTGCCCTCTTGTTGTAAAGGCGCCGGCTGTTGAATAGCCGCGTACACATGTTTCGCACTCTCCGTTTTCTCAACCATTGTATTAATATTATCCGTCCTTTAATACAACAATTTACGCACTTTTATGCACAAAAACACACTTAAAACCACACCTGACACCATGTAGTATGGGACAAGATCCAAATTAAACAGCTGATGGCGTATGACTGATTTATTACATCTCATGCATATCTTAAAGTACCCACATTATGTTTATAAGTATACCCACTACAATCACATTACGTGTTGTGAATAATTTCTAGTTTTATATATATTTTTTTTTAATGCGTCAAATGTATAATTTTTTTTTTGTGTGGTTATTTATTTTTCTTGTTTCTATGTACTCGAAATTTTTTAGATGACATAGCATATGTTGCATGTGCTTCCGTATTGGGTGACGTGTGACGAGCACGCGTGGCGCGGCCTTCACAAGTCTGGTGCATTCCATTAATCATATGTTTAAGTTGATTAGTAGTTAGTGTTGATATGTTTGTGTTACTTTGTATGTTTTGTTGTTGTTGTTTACCAATAGGTAATTTGTTGGATGTGAATATTGTTTTTCTAATTAAATTTTTGTATTATTCCTTATATTTGGTTGTTATAAGTACTTATATGGGAGTGGTGAGTGGCTGATGGCATTTTCTTATTTTTATGCAATAATTCATTAGTTATGTAGTAGATTCGCGGATTGAATATTATTGATATATAAATGTAAGTTAATGTATGTTAATGTAAGATTGTTATTATATTTTAGATTTAAAACAAAATATCTACTCAGATTGACTACATGTCATAGAAAATCGTTAATCAATAAAAAAAATGAAATCAAATTATTAAATTGAACAGATAATATTTAAAAAAAATAGATTATAATTCGCATTAAATGGTATTAAAGTATATGTAAGCTGAAATTATTTGACCTAAAATAATAATAATATTCTGTGTAAGTAATGTTTTCATGTATAAAATAATAATGTGTTTTGGAATAGTAATGAAGTGCTGACATATAAAATACTTCTATTTTACCAATAAAAGTTTGATTGATTAATTGTAATAGTGATATGATTTGATTGGGGTTTTTTTTTTTTTTTTTAAACACGAAATTAATTTGTAACTGGTTAAGAGGGCCTTTGCAAAAATATATTAAATATATGTTACCTATTGAAAACCAAATGGTGTGAAAGCTACTTTTTTTTTTTTTTTTGTTAAATTGGATAATAATTTGAAAAGACCATAAGTGATGTTGTTTAATGTGTGGAATAGTAGATTCTAGTGTTTGTCAGCTAGTCAAAGTTAATGTTAGGTTAGTTTGTTAGTGGTTTTGTCTTTATCTTGGGAAATGGGTTTTGTTTTGAAATGTTAGGTTAGTTTGTTAGTGTTAGTGTTAGTGGTGGGTGGTGGTGGGTTAGTGGGTTGTTTTGTTTTTACTGAAGCTAAATGATGTTAGTATGACGTCAATGTTAGTGTTATTGTCGAGGTGGTTTTTTTTTTTTTTTTTATGTTGTGGCCTTTAAAATATATAATATACTTAAGTTAATTGCAAAAATGGGAATAATGGAATGCACCCCCGTGTTAATTATTTAATGTTGCTGATTGTGTAAAGTTTTTTGAGTTAACCATGCGACGCGTTATATGTGTATTGTTTGTTTAAATTTTTGTTTATTTGTTTTAATTAACGAATGATGCACTGGTTGAAATTATTGATGGATATTAGAAAATGTTTTTATGTTATTACTTGTTTTATTTTAATTAGTTGTTGATATTTAATTTTATCTATATGTATGTTTTATTACTTGTTTTATTTTAATAAGTTGTTGATATTCAATTTTATCTATATGTACATATATAACCATTTTTTTTTTTACTGTGAAAAATATTTTTTTTTTGTTTACTTTAAAATTAATTACTTGTGGTTAACTGGTGAATATGTATTTATATGTATATTTTTTTTTTACATGTATTCATGTGTTGTTTTTCGTCATAAAGTAGTAATCGTAAATTAATTAAAATTGTATTAATAGATAAATAGATAGTAGAATTTGGAATATCGCTCGCAGACGAATCTGCATATTTAAAGAATAGATTATACATTATTAAGATTATAGATCTATCTTCCCATAGATAGATAAAGTATGGATTTGATTAATATTATACTTAATGTTAATTTTAACTGATAATTTTAATAAGGCGAGAAGAAAAAAAAAATCTTTAGTAGTTGGTGTGCTTGCTTACTTGTTAGTTTTCATATGTTTTTCCTTCGTCTTCCATGGTTTTCGATGCTGTTTTGGTCGTCATGTTCGCTTGGCTGCGGCATACTTATCGGCTTCGGTTCTGCTTCCTGGAAGTGTTGACTCTGTTATGTCCATGAGGCGGTTGGTGGTCTGGCCGGGTTGGTAGTTGGGGTCGACGTTGAAAACCAGGTTGTTTTGTGGCCCACTGGACTGATCTTGTTGCGGTTTTCTGTCCCGTGGTATCTACCGTTATCGTTATCGTTATCATTGTCACTGTGCCGCTGTCAGCTTGGCTAGTGCTTGCGCTGTTGGACGCCTCCTTCGGAGCGATGATGACCTTTCCTTTTTGGTAGGTTTTAGCGGGCTGGCTGTCCATGACCTCGGGTTGGTGCTTGGTTCGGCTTGGCTGGGCTGGTCGGCGCGATCTTCGTTCGTGTATTTATTTTATGCTGCTGGGCTAGCTGGCTGACTGGCTGGCTGGCTGGCTGGCTGGCTGGGTGGCTGGCTGGCTGGGTGGCTGGCTGGCTGGGTGGCTGGCTGGGCTACTGGGCGGCGTCTAAACTGGGGCTGCCTCAAGCAGCCCGACTGGCAGGGTCGCCATGAAATATGATGCGGAAGGGTAGAAAGTAACACCACTATAGTCGGGTAATTAATGAATACTTTAATAGAAACTGTTGGCCTTATATACTAATTTACATCCTTTGTCTGAGTTCAATCATGTGGAAAATCGCAATGAATCATAATTGTGTCGTCTCGAGTTACATTGGAATACCGATTATTATTGAAGCGTGAAAAGAATTATAATTTATCTATTTGTCAGCTGATCAGCTGTGATCAGCTGTGTGGCCTCACTACAGTTCTACTAAAATGCTCAGTAGGTTAACACCGGAAATAATAAAAATAGTTTGATAAACATTCCCATACTATTATTAAAAAACATTCAGAACGGATGACGTCAGTGATGCAATGCAACTCACTTTTGCTACTTAGTGGCGAGACAGATCATAATGCTATCTCTTTCATTCTTGGTTGGTCAACAATTTGTTGAAACGAGTGACGTCACGTGACGCTTCAACCAATGGCGTTGCGTTTCGCTCACTAGCTTTTCGCGGGCAAATTTTTGTACTTTTTATTTATTATTTTATGCAATTAAATGATAATTTAATAATGGCAATGCATTTGTAACATGATATAACGGCAAGAAACATCCGAATAAAAAATATTTCGTTCAAATATAAACTTCATGCTTGAGGCTAATTGTGCCTTCGAGTTTGACTGTTAAGTAGGTGGCGCTGTACGGCACCATATACTCTGTGGTAACAATTAGAAACGAAAATATTTGGTAATCAACATAAAAAACAATGGTATAGCTGGTCAACCAAATCTTGACAGTAAAAAAAGGCGCGAAATTCAAATTTTCTATGCTACGATATCCCTTCGCGCCTACATTTTTCAAATTTGCCGCCTTTTTCTACTGTCAAGATCTGGTTGACCAAGTATATATGGTATGGTGGTGGTTTGGTAAATATGGTATTTGGAAAAAAACATTTATTGCTTAAAATATATTGCACATTTCAATACACGTATCATTTCGATTTCTCTTCCCCAATGGCATTCTCGCCGCCAATAGCAAACACATCCAACTCCGGCCTCACCTTATCGTACAAATGCGGGAAGGCACCTTCCGCCCCATACTGTTTCCTCACTCTTTCATACAGCGTCAAATCGAACATCTCCCCAAACTCTTCCCGCCTCATAAATATATCCGCGTACAAGAACGAAAAACCACCGACATCTCTAGTAAACTTCTCCATCTTCCGCATCGCATCTACAGGGTTGTACGTCTTCTTGTCTTTCACCTTCCCGGGCACCCCGTATACTCCCAAATCGTTATACATCGCGTAGTTAGTACCGGGTACCATATATTTAGGGTCAGGTCTCTTTAATTGTCCAGAAGACGGCCCGTGATCTATAACTTTACATGGATACACCAGTAATGGATACTTGTCAAAAAGCTCAGTCGCTATTTCCACCTGTTTTTCCAATTCCTTAATAGGGAGCACAATATCTTGGAACACTTGCTTAGTAAAAGTATATTCACGTACTCCAGGGGTGGTTGTGAATTTCAAAAACGCTGGTTTAGGCGGTAACAGCCAACCAAATAGTGTTCTGAACAGAAAATGATTACCGAATGAAAGCATATCTTCGACCACCCAGAATATCGCTCTGTTATGCCTTAGCAAGTAGTCTCTCAACGGAATCAGTTCTTCCGATTCACCTTTCTTCAAAAAGCTTTGAACGTGCATGTAAAACCAGGGTTTATACCATCTCGAGCACTCATTGACAGGTATCTTCGGGTCGTAGTCCGCGTACTCTCCCGCCATGATTACGGCCTCGTTTTTGCTAAAGATCGTGCCTTCGATATAATCTGGGAATTCCTTTGGTTTTTCTTCATATGCTCCTGATAATTCCCTCATCATGTTACAGTAATTCTCTTGTCCTTTAACTGGGATGTATTTGATCTTTATATAAGGTTTTATTTTGACGATTCTCAGTGTCAAAGCGACTAGGAAGCCTAAGCTTCCGTGCGACCATGGTAATGCTTGGTATAGTTCCTTATGTTCGTGTGGCGTGGCCGTTACCAGGGAACCGTCAGCGACCACCACCTCGTAGCTGGCGATGGTCTCGTGGTACAGGCCCGCTTTGTGCGAGTGCGTTGACATGCCAGTACCGAACGCCAGACCTAAGGAGACAGATACAGTTAAGCATTATAAACCTTGTGGCTCGCAGGGGCGATAATATCCGTAAGGCAGCAGGGATTGGAGGTAGAGAGCTAAAGATCCACCTCATTAGCGTGCCAATGGAAGACGCCCATCAACCTATGATTAGTTACTACTAATCATAGGCTGATGGGCGGCTGATTCAGGCTGGTGATGAATAGTTGACCACTATTATCAACTCACCTCCCAGCGTGGCATCATCTAGTTCGATGGTGACCGCCAATGAGTAGCCTCTGGGGATGAGGAACTTGGTGATGTCTCCGATGGTGACCATCGGTTCCACGCGGACCGTCATGTTGGCTTCATCCAGCTCTAAGATGTCGTATAGGGGAACAGGGACCTGTTGGCGAAAAAAATTATTAGACTTATGTAGACAACTTTAAAGCCTCGCTTCGAATCGGTCAAAATCAACAAAGGCTTTCAGCTATCATTAATCTTCTTCTTCGGAGTTTGATTTAAATAACTACTAACATAATGGTGAAAAACGAGAAGTTAGATACGTGTCCAACCCACGTGTTACTCTGTGAAGTAGTCCCTTTACGTGAACCTTCTCCAATATCACTCACCCGATGGTGCAGATGTTTTTGGAAGAATGTAGTGGACAACGACAGCCAGTTAGGACGCGCTGTGCACAGCAGGCGTCGGTTGTCTTTGTCCAGGTTATTCCACGCCTGCACCTGAAGCAGATTTATGTACATTACTGAATGGCCCATCGTTGCGGAATTGAGCAAAGATGAGCTGGGATTAGTAGACTGTAGAATGAGAGCTTAATTTGTGCTTTTCAATTCGATTGTGACTATTATGAGAATAATAAACATTCTAGCGAATGATACTCTTAAGTGGCTTTTACAACGATAACACGGGTGCTCAAGACTGATCTTGAATCTCTCAAAAATATTGACAATTTGATCAGTACCAACCTGTCGCTGTATCTCGCGGACCCTCTCGTCATGGCTGCCGGTGCTGAAGCGACGCGCAGCCGCTCGCACTTTCAAGAACAGACTGAACAGGAAGCTGGCTGGCAGGCAGAAGACAAGGACAACCAGTTCTCTGTGCTCTTCTAGCCAGCCGATGATGCGGGCTTTCCACGACGAGGGCAGCATGGCTGCCGAAGAAAGGATTACATTGGAACATGAAGCGAGATGCCCACCGATATATATTACTTAAGCTAAATTTTTTGCATATTGGCTAAAGCGTTTCACTGGTTTCACACGTGAAAAGTACTGTTGTTAGAAATTTAGGTTTTATGTTACCCATAATTTTAAACAGTTTTTTTGAAATTTGTTTTCATCTCTCAACATGTGACAATAATCGACTTTCAGATATGAATTAAAAAAAAAAGATATTGTCGTTACTGGTATGTAGTCCGACTAACACTTAAAATGCGCGTTTAGAACACTTCCTTCCTACAAATATGTGTATCACTCTAGTATCACTAAATTACAAACCGTAAATAAACATAACAGTGCATGATATCAACATGTTTATAAATTATGAAATTGTCCCTTATATTCAGACCTCTCACAATCGCTTCGTATTTGAGACTGACTAACAAACCAAGAAGAGATTATTTTGATAATTATGCCTATCATGAACACCTGTGTTATGGTAATCTATTTACTTCAAATCCTTATATGATTATCGTAGTTGATAGCTAAGAATCCGTGTCTAGACTTGAGGACATGAGGAGTAGATATAAACAATTACATGTCCATAAAAAAGACATACCATTTTAACAAAAACAAAACACTACAATACTTTTAAGTTTAAAGTAAATATTACTACAATTTGACTCTTAGTTGTATTTAATTTTACCACATATCTACTCAATGCAATAACAATAACCTAAAATAGCGAGCGTCTACCTTATACATATATAACCCTGAGCACGACCAATTCATTGAATAATATTCGACGGACTGGCGTATTTGCGCGCGAGTTATGCAATTTTAATCTCTATTCAAGTATTCACCGTTGATAAGGACTATCACACGTGTAGCACAAAAGTTGGATATCAAAGCGATAGTGTGTTGCCAGGCGATGCTTTTGTATATTTGGGCGATAAACACTAGTAGAGTTTTGCAATGATTTGGGCAATTGTGTTTTTTAGGGTTCCGTACCCAAAGGGTAAAAAACGGGACCCTATTACTAAGACTTCGCTCTCCGTCCGTCCGTCTGTCACCAGGCTGTATCTCATGAACCGCGATAGCTAGACAGTTGAAATTTTCACAAATGCCGCTATAACAACAAATACTAAATATAAAATAAAATAAATATTTAAGGGGGACTCCCATACAACAAACACGATTTTTTTGCTCTATTTTTTGTTGATGGTGCGGAACCCTCTGTGCGTGAGTCCGACTCGCACTTGGCCGGTTTTCTTCACATGGAACGAATCATAAGACATTGGAATGTATTAAATTGTTTCAGGACAATACCTCTACATCGTGGGCTAAATATGCATAATGGAAGGATAGCAAAAGTATAGAAAAGATATACATATTATACAAAAAAGATATATTATATCTTTATTATCCTTTTGTTCTAATTTTCCTTCACAGATTTTAATGGTCTATTCATTCTTATTCGGAATAAAGTATGAAACTTGGCGTGCGTGAAGCTTAAGTAGGTTCCAAATGAATATAGAAGTGCAAACATCTCGTAAGGTGGTTATTTTCCTGTAATACATGTATTGTACTCGTAATTTTATGATTTATGCAGCAATCTACCTATACATACCGTGGGTGGATAGAGCTACAAAGCCTACAAATCACAACTAATACAACCCTTTATTTTGTTGGTACCTATATATGTATATTTATATTCTGCCTATTCACAAAATAATGTGCTACATGCTGGGGTTGGCAGTTTGACGACTTCTATGCGAAGGAGTTGCGGTCAGACATTCGTGGCTCCTCAACGGATGGAGCAACGTTCTTTCAGTTTTTTTTAATCGAAAATGTTGCCTGTCGGGATGATTCTTAGACAGGTTCCGAAGGATTTTACTGGGAGTAGTGGGAGTTTTAAATTTTTAATATTAAGATAAGATAAGATGAGATAAAAGATAGTTTATTCAAGTAGGCATAATTACAATGCGCTTATGAACGTCAAATAAAGCTAGGTAGACCGGCTCCAACCCTACACCTCTGCCCCGAGAAGATTTAAATCCCCCCTCAATTGGAGGAGGGTATCCCATTATGTGACCGGCAAGAAACTCGGCAGGACACATCTTTTCAAAAATAATTACATCTTATAATTAACATGCATTACGAGAAAATAAGGAAAAAAAATACAATTTAAATCACTATAGAATTCATGCAATTATACACATAAGGTGTAATAGAAATTTGATTTAGATTAAAAATGGTACCTAAATTGTTGGTTGCAGGGCATCGACCACTTCGAGGACATCGGGCCGTGCGTGATATTGGCGTCGCCGGGCATGATGCAGTCCGGGCTGTCGCGGGAACTGTTCGAGACCTGGTGCACCGACCCCAAGAATGGAGTCATCATCGCCGGTAACTTTTTTTTAGAAATTAGCTATATCTCGGCTGGATTATGAATTGTCAGCCTTGTGTTACTAGACGGTCTCGCGTTGCTCGGCCTTTTATACTTCACTTGGCATAGTTTTCTAATTCTTGTTACCCTTCCTGTGTTGTTCTTGGTTCCTGTGTTCTATGTATTGTGTTAATATTTGTTACTTAGATTTTTAATGTTGTACGAATAGTACGAAATTCCATTAAAGGGACCTTGTGACTCGCCGCGCTCAAAACTTCATCTTTTCTAAACAATGTCAATTATATTACCACGTATGTTTAAAAAAGCTTAATGTCGCGTGTTTTATCATGTCATTTATAAGTAAATATGTATTAGTAATATTTGTCCATACTTACAGGTTACTGTGTCGAAGGCACACTGGCCAAGACCATCCTCTCGGAGCCGGAAGAAGTAACATCCATGTCCGGCCAGAAGCTCCCACTGCGGATGTCGGTCGACTACATCTCCTTCTCCGCCCACACCGACTATCAGCAGACCTCAGAATTTATCAACATACTGAAACCACCACATGTCGTAAGTAACTCGGCCAAACCAGATAAGTTAAACCATCTTCGAGCTGGAGGGTGTAATCTCCAGGGCCGGGGCAACTGCTGCTGCTACTCGTGGCCATTGTCTACATCTATTTTTTTCACACATATTGTCTACTAGGTAGGCGAACATCAAAGTTCATTTACATATTCGAGCATATTATTTTTTGATGTTTTCTTTCTACATTCCTATGTATATTTCGGTCCCTCAATTTCTATATTTATTTTATCAGTATTATTCTTTGTTCTTTATTTTATTTGGTTGTGAGTTACAATTTGGTGCCGTGACCAGGATTTAATATGACTCTTATTTTTTAGTAAAACTATTAATATTATAGTACATTCTATTTTCTTATTAAATATAAGACCATTAACGGATTTAACTTGTCCAGGTACTAGTCCATGGCGAGCAAAACGAGATGTCGCGTCTAAAGGCCGCTCTACAGCGAGAGCATCGCGGCGCGCTCCATGTACACACGCCGCGCAACACACAGCAGCTATCGCTCACGTTCAGAGGGGACAAGACTGCCAAGGTAGTGTACGATTGTCATCACACACTGCAGAGATGCTAGTCATGGGAAGCGTTTTACTAGACTCAAAAGGATTTGAACCTTGCAGGTTCGATTAAAACCTGAAGCAATTAGTATATAAAAAAATATGTAATATTTTCGTATACTTTATTTTGTTTTACTACATAGTAAATAACAAAATAAAATACATAGAAACGTTCCGGTCTGGCATGGGAATGGTTTCCACTCCATTTCCATTAATAAAACTAGTTTGAATTAATTTCAGCGTTATGTGATGATAACACACAAGCATTTAACGTATTATTAGTCACTCGCGTCGCGTGATAGTTTTGAATTTAGCTTAATGTTAGTACGACTCACGACAGTTAAAATGAGATAATGTTTAACGCATATGTAAACCAGGGATGTTGCGGATGCAGATTTTTTGACATCCGCGGATGCGGATGCGGATATTTAAAGGCTCACATCCGCGGATGCGGATGTCAAAATTAGGTACTTAAAAAACGTCAAATATTCCATTTTTAGTATTTTTTTAATAAAAAAACTAAACGTTTAGTATTTGAGCAAGAAAATAGGTGCGTTATATTTAATAAACAGTAACTTGGCCGACTTTTCTGGATCTAGACGATTTCGTTATAGGTAATGACGAAATTACCTAGCACTTACGCCGCCGCTAAGACGTTCCTGTACCGACTTGTTCGACATCCGCATCCGCATAAGCTCCGCATCGATTTTATGCGGATGCGGATGTTGAAAATAACGCGGATGTTCCGCGGTTGCGGATGCGGATGCGGATGTTCGCAACATCCCTGGTTAGTACGACTCACGACAGTTAAAATGAGATAATGTTGAACGTATATGTAAACATATAATCCACAGGTGATGGGGTCCCTCGCAGTGGACCCCCCGGAGGAGGGGAAACAGCTGCAGGGCATTCTGGTCAAGCGGAACTTCAACTACCACATCCTGGCGCCGCAGGACCTCAACAGTAACTATTAACCATTTGCTTTTCTTTCAACGTTTATTCTATTTAAAGAAACGTCAGATGCTGCTCCGTTGGTGAAGACGACGAAAAATTTTAATATTTTTTTTTCTTGTTTAATATTTGTAGTTATTTCTTTCGGATTGTGAAATAATCGGGAATTAAATTATAATAATTGACCGCAGCGTAGCGAAGTAGTTTTGACTCGGGCATTTTGCTTTTGTATGTCCGGATGTTCTCCTCTACAGGTCGCAATTCTTAACCGATTTTCGTGAAATTTTGTGACCGAATTCTATGACTAAATAAATTTTTTTTGTCGATCCGGTTTTTGGAAATTTTTCAAAATGGCGGAGTCGTGATAGCTCCCGCCTAAACAAATAGTCGTATCGGTATCATAAGAGTTTTTTCTTTTTGAGATATGCTTATAGATTAAATGGCCAAAAATTCAGAAAATTTGTATCGCTGGTTTTGGCGGTATTTAGATATTTAGTTTTTACTTGAGAATGAGTAGCTAAATTTCGTCAGCTTTAGTAAGAACTATAATGGCGTATTTTGCAAACGTTCGCTTTTTTTGTTTGCATCGGGAGGTCCCTGGTTCAATCCCCAGTAATTGTATACTGCTACATAACTTATTGTATTTTTTTTAATACTTAAATTTCGTATAGTTGTTTTTTATTTTATTTTGAAAAAATGAAAAATTTCGTATTTTTTATTTATCAAGCGCGGGTTAAGCGTATTCGTTTAATTTTTGTTTGTAGCTTTACGTAGTTTTTAATTTTTTGTTTATATTACATGCACTATACCTATATTTTAATAAATATTTTTGCCATACATTTATTCAGTTTTAAGCTCTGCTCGCGAGGTCTACAGCTCACAGAGCCACTAGTCGACACCGCATGTATTTACTCGTATACATTTTCAGAATACACGGAGCTGACGCAATCCGAAGTGTCCCAGCGACAGTCCATCCACTACGCCGGCTCGCTGGCGCTGCTGCGGCACGTGGTCGTGCAGGTAGCCGTTCATCTTTATAATATGGGACTTGTCCTGAAATAAATGTTATTCATTCATTCATTCATTGCATGCTTTCACGGCTGTTACGTCACATAAATTGTTCCACAGTGGGTTCTGTCAGGGCATAGAAAATTAAATACTAAAATCTATTGAGAAAAAGATACCTACCTAGTTAAACAATGAACACACACAATAATAAACACGGCGGTTGGTAGTTGAAACTTCTCGTTATGGAGCGAAACACGTCGAGAAATTTGCGACCATTTATTTCAAATATTTTACCTATTTTACATGACCCACATTCTTAAATAGCTATATCTGTGTTTCACGGAAGTTTTGTTATTAAATCCACACCTATTTGTGCAGGTAGCCGGCAACGTGGACTTCTTGACGGAGACCAAGTGGCGGCTGTACCAGTGCGTCGAGCTCACCGTCGACAACGGCATGATCACACTAGAGGTACGTCCCCACAGACTGTAGCGGCACGTGTCGTGCACGTAGCCGGCAACGTGCACTTCTTGACGGAGACCAAGTGGCGGCTGTACCAGTGCGTCGAGCTCACCGTCGACAACGGCATGATCACACTAGAGGTACGTCCCCACAGACTGTAGCGGCACGTGTCGTGCACGTAGCCGGCAACGTGCACTTCTTGACGGAGACCAAGTGGCGGCTGTACCAGTGCGTCGAGCTCACCGTCGACAACGGCATGATCACACTAGAGGTACGTCCCCACAGACTGTAGCGGCACGTGTCGTGCACGTAGCCGGCAACGTGCACTTCTTGACGGAGACCAAGTGGCGGCTGTACCAGTGCGTCGAGCTCACCGTCGACAACGGCATGATCACACTAGAGGTACGTCCCCACAGACTGTAGCGGCACGTGTCGTGCACGTAGCCGGCAACGTGCACTTCTTGACGGAGACCAAGTGGCGGCTGTACCAGTGCGTCGAGCTCACCGTCGACAACGGCATGATCACACTAGAGGTACGTCCCCACAGACTGTAGCGGCACGTGTCGTGCACGTAGCCGGCAACGTGCACTTCTTGACGGAGACCAAGTGGCGGCTGTACCAGTGCGTCGAGCTCACCGTCGACAACGGCATGATCACACTAGAGGTACGTCCCCACAGACTGTAGCGGCACGTGTCGTGCACGTAGCCGGCAACGTGCACTTCTTGACGGAGACCAAGTGGCGGCTGTACCAGTGCGTCGAGCTCACCGTCGACAACGGCATGATCACACTAGAGGTACGTCCCCACAGACTGTAGACTGGAGGTATAACACCATAGACTACCCACAGATAACTTTTAAACTATACCGTGCATGAGCAATGTTGCGTTCAATCTTTAGGTTAATGGTGCAAGAAAATAAAATATTCAGACGTAGGAAATAAATTTACTACACTTTGTGACTTATATAACTTGAGTATTCACTATATCAATGTTTGGGATACACTGTTTCTGAAACACTATGCAGATGTTTATAGAAACAATGTTTCAGCTCGCACAGTGTGGACGGTCTGAGATACAATGAACTTGGCGATAAACAATAGTGTTTACTGTTTCTGTGTTTCAGAAACCAGAGGATTTCTGTTTCTGAAACCGTGTTTCTAAACAAAATGTTTATAGTGAATTCGTGGCTTAGGTTAAGTCGCAATTAGCGATGTGACGAGTCCACTTTTTTTCAATTCGAATCATTCGAATTGATTCGGCCGCTGATTCGAATTCAAAATCGAGTTGACTCGACTCGACGATTCGCGTGGTTCGCGACAAGGTCACAGGCCCAGGCGCGGACCGAGTTGAGACGGCGAGTTACGCGGCAGTTGTTGTAAAAAGAACCTTCAGGGCACGGAATTAAGGTTTATTTTTGAATGGCCATACTAGCAGTGAACTCGAGTTGGGATCCTTGGGATGGCGAATCAAACGGCAGTTGTTGTAAAAAGAACCTTCGGGTCACGGAATTAAGGTTTATTTTTGAATGGTCATAGTACCAACTCGAGTTGAGACGGCGAATCGAGCAGCAGTTGTTGTAAAAAGAGCCTTCGGGCTACGGTATTAAGGTTTATTTTTGAATGGCCTTAGTAGCAGTGTGATAGCGTTGACTCGGCTCGGCGAGTTGGTGAATGGGCAATTCATTCGCCGAGTTAGCTAGTGGTCGAGTTGATTCGAATTGCTAATAGTCTTGATTCGAATTAACTCATCTGTAGGCTGAATCAGATAACTCGACTCGCCCATCGCTAGTCGCAATAATCCTTATCAATAATTTGAAAAATGTCATACTAGACCTTTCAAAAATAGTTTTGTTGATTACCATATCTGTTTTGTTGTTGGTCAGTGGCAAGCGTCGCCCGTGTCGGACATGTACGCAGACGCGCTGGTGGCGGCCATCTTGGCCGCCTCCTCCCTCCCCACCCCGAGGGCGTTGCCCCTCGCGCCCAAGCTGGATCGCATGCACTTCAAGGTGAGCCGTGTGCCGCTACACAATAAGGTTCAAATTACAGTGCGGACGTGTACCTACAGTCGAGTGTAAAAATATGGGTGTAAACATCTTACTCAAAAATATGTCCCATAGTTCTTAATTCGCAGAGCTATGGGACATATATTTGTGATGTGCACCCATATTTTTACACTTGACTGTACGCAGATGGCGGCGGCCATCATGTCAGCCTCTTCATTTCGCCCACATCGCATGTGCAGTCAGCAGAATATTACCCGCCAAAGATACCTTTTACGCTGGTCCCTAAATGTATGTATGACTTGTACAGTATTGTTCTATGTTCAATTCAGATGTGCCAAGAAATCTGATGTTTCCAGGTACATATCAACTGCTTTATTTAATTTCTATTCTTTCTTGTCCGATTGCATTGCAGCTAAGGATGGTATTCCATCTATAATTATTTTTTGTCCAACGTGTACTGCGTCTTACATTTTTCTTAATGAGAGAGTGACACGCAATGACATCGAACAGGTGGAATACCACCATTCGCCAATAATAGTATCGGCTGTCATATAAACCGCGTTCGTGTATCATGTGCAGGAGTGCGTGATCGAGATGCTGCAGGAGATGTTCGGCGAGAACTCCGTGCCCAAGATGTTCAAGGGGGACAAGCTGCACGTGGACGTGGCAGGCAAGCGGGCCGACATCGACCTAGCACACATGGTGAGTGCGTGAGCGAGGTGCTGCAGGAGATGCTCGGCGAGAACTCCGTGCCCAAGATGTTCAAGGGGGACAAGCTGCACGTGGACGTGGCAGGCAAGCGGGCCGACATCGACCTAGCACACATGGTGAGTGCGTGAGCGAGGTGCTGCAGGAGATGCTCGGCGAGAACTCCGTGCCCAAGATGTTCAAGGGGGACAAGCTGCACGTGGACGTGGCAGGCAAGCGGGCCGACATCGACCTAGCACACATGGTGAGTGCGTGAGCGAGGTGCTGCAGGAGATGTTCGGCGAGACTCCGTGCCCGAGATGTTCAAGGGGGACAAGCTGCACGTGGACGTGGCCGGGAAGCGGGCCGACATCGACCTAGCACACATGGTGAGTGCGTGAGCGAGGTGCTGCAGGAGATGTTCGGCGAGACTCCGTGCCCGAGATGTTCAAGGGGGACAAGCTGCACGTGGACGTGGCCGGGAAGCGGGCCGACATCGACCTAGCACACATGGTGAGTGCGTGAGCGAGGTGCTGCAGGAGATGTTCGGCGAGACTCCGTGCCCGAGATGTTCAAGGGGGACAAGCTGCACGTGGACGTGGCCGGGAAGCGGGCCGACATCGACCTAGCACACATGGTGAGTGCGTGAGCGAGGTGCTGCAGGAGATGTTCGGCGAGACTCCGTGCCCGAGATGTTCAAGGGGGACAAGCTGCACGTGGACGTGGCCGGGAAGCGGGCCGACATCGACCTAGCACACATGGTGAGTGCGTGAGCGAGATGCTGCAGGAGATGCTCGGCGAGAACTCCGTGCCCAAGATGTTCAAGGGGGACAAGCTGCACGTGGACGTGGCCGGGAAGCGGGCCGACATCGACCTAGCACACATGGTGAGTGCGTGAGCGAGATGCTGCAGGAGATGCTCGGCGAGAACTCCGTGCCCAAGATGTTCAAGGGGGACAAGCTGCACGTGGACGTGGCCGGGAAGCGGGCCGACATCGACCTAGCACACATGGTGAGTGCGTGAGCGAGATGCTGCAGGAGATGCTCGGCGAGAACTCCGTGCCCAAGATGTTCAAGGGGGACAAGCTGCACGTGGACGTGGCCGGGAAGCGGGCCGACATCGACCTAGCACACATGGTGAGTGCGTGAGCGAGATGCTGCAGGAGATGCTCGGCGAGAACTCCGTGCCCAAGATGTTCAAGGAGGACAAGCTGCACGTGGACGTGGCCGGGAAGCGGGCCGACATCGACCTAGCACACATGGTGAGTGCGTGAGCGAGGTGCTGCAGGAGATGCTCGGCGAGAACTCCGTGCCCGAGATGTTCAAGGGGGACAAGCTGCACGTGGACGTGGCCGGGAAGCGGGCCGACATCGACCTAGCACACATGGTGAGTGCGTGAGCGAGGTGCTGCAGGAGATGCTCGGCGAGAACTCCGTGCCCGAGATGTTCAAGGGGGACAAGCTGCACGTGGACGTGGCCGGGAAGCGGGCCGACATCGACCTAGCACACATGGTGAGTGCGTGAGCGAGGTGCTGCAGGAGATGCTCGGCGAGAACTCCGTGCCCGAGATGTTCAAGGGGGACAAGCTGCACGTGGACGTGGCCGGGAAGCGGGCCGACATCGACCTAGCACACATGGTGAGTGCGTGAGCGAGGTGCTGCAGGAGATGCTCGGCGAGAACTCCGTGCCCGAGATGTTCAAGGGGGACAAGCTGCACGTGGACGTGGCCGGGAAGCGGGCCGACATCGACCTAGCACACATGGTGAGTGCGTGAGCGAGGTGCTGCAGGAGATGCTCGGCGAGAACTCCGTGCCCGAGATGTTCAAGGGGGACAAGCTGCACGTGGACGTGGCCGGGAAGCGGGCCGACATCGACCTAGCACACATGGTGAGTGCGTGAGCGAGGTGCTGCAGGAGATGCTCGGCGAGAACTCCGTGCCCGAGATGTTCAAGGGGGACAAGCTGCACGTGGGGGAGCGTTCAAGTATTACGTAACGCAATTTTTGGACATTTTTGACCCTCTCCCCCATGTAACGCGCCGTAACGTTTTTCTGTACCCCCCCTCCCCCTAGTAAAACGTTACGTAACGTACGTTGTGAAGGTAAAAAAAATTCAAGTGGTCATTCCATTTGAAATTTTGAGAAAAAAACGTTTTTAAAAGTGCGTGAGAGAATCTCTCTACGCGACCGTTCTGAAGGGTTAAAAACCAATGTTACGTAACGCATCGTAACGTTATACAAGATTCGTTACGTAATACTTGAACGCTCCCGGGACATGGCCGGCCAGCGCGCTGACATTGACCTAGCACACATAGTGAGTTCAGTCTTTAATCGTCAATTAGTTAAATATAATCGGACGTGTACTTCCGTAAAGTTTCTACATTCTTTGGCATACGTGTGCGTGTTGATATTGATCGTGAACAAGTATATATACAGGATGGCCAACTTAGAGGTATACAACTTTTTTTTGCCGCCATTTTATTTTGGCGGTAAATATGACAGTTATTGCATGAAAATTAGTTTGTGTAGATACGGCAAATTTATTATGGAGCGTTTTACGACGGAACAACGTGTTTTAATCATTAAAAACAATAGAAACATTAAAAATAACGTTTCCCGGTCGATTAATTTCGAGAAACGGTGACATTGACTGGCCCCCAAGATCGCCTGATTTAACAGCTCCTGACTTTTTTCTGTGGGGCTATCTAAAGGGACGTGTCTATGCTAATAGGCCAACGAACCTTTAGCAATTAAAACAAAATATTCGAAACACTGTCGCTGATATAACGCCAGAAATGTGTGAAAAAGTGATGAAAAACGCAATGAAAAGGGTTCGCATCTGCCATGCTGCTAGAGGTGGACATTTGTCTGACATTATTTTCCATGTGTAATTGCTGACCCTACATATTATATTTAACGAGGAATACTTAATATTTTTTATGTTTTATAGAATAAAATTTCAAAAATAAAGTGTATACCTCTTATTTGGCCACCCTGTATAATAGATCCTCTTCATACGGGTGTTGGTGTGATGCAGGAGGTGGCGTGTCCGGACGAGAACATCGAGCGCTGCGTGCAGGCGGCCGTCAGCAAGCTGTACGCCGCGCTCGCGCCCGCGCGCCCGCCGCCGCCGCCCAGGGTGTGAGCGGGACGCCCCGCCGTGACGGAGCGGGAGGTCACACACACGCACACCCGGCCGCCGAGGACCGAAGCCACAACAGATACAGTACAGAAGTCAATCACATGTATGTACTTCACTTTTCATACCTACGCTCGGCGGTCGCTCTAGGGTTGTCGACTATGATTTATGCACAAAAAACTATTGTGGTAGTGGCACTCGTATCTAGTAGGGGCCGGGGCGGGGTGCTTACCTATACCTACCTAACTTTTCTGTTTAACGTTAAAACGAACCATCGAAATACAAGCAGATACCTAGTTACCTTTCTGAAACCACTGGTAGCTTAAAAAACGACAATTCACCGTTTAATGTTGAATTTAAACAACCGTCCACTGAACAGTTATAATAACTTTTTTTTAGTTTCTCCATTATTGCACAAAAAAGTTCACAGACGCGTGTCTCAAGCGGTTGACACTCGCGCTCGCACTGGTCCCAACCGGTCCGAGATATCGTGTCCGTGAGCAGTGTCTATGTGTGCGTTGCTCGAGCGCACTTTGTATGTAAATTGATTTCTGTACTGTATCTGTTTTGTGCCGAAGCGTTTAATCGCAACCGGCCTGACACCGCGCTCGTGCCCCCGCTCCCGCCGCCTGCCCGGAGTGTACTCCCCGTGTGCAGTATACAGTATACAGTGTAGTGTGCAGTATACAGTGTGCAGTGTACAGCGTGCAGTATACAGTGTACAGTGTGCATTTTACAGTGTGCAGTATACAGTGTGCAGGACACAGGAGAGGGGGCGGCCGAGGCGCCCGGCGCGCCACCGAGGTCCCCATAATTATAATCATGTGTCCTGCGACCGATACGATCAAACGACCATACTTACTACATAAAATTAAATTCATGCACATGGTTTTACTTTCGGAGCCTATGTCGAAAATTTAAAGGGCCATAATTATGTACTGTAAAACATTGTACATACGATACATGTGCGAATAGGTAATTCGTATCTCGTGTCGATTTAAAACACTCCCTTCGGTCATGTTTTAATTTTTCACCATTCGATCGTTGCGAATTTCCTAACACTTGTATCACCTTTGCATTCAAAAACAAATAAAAATATTGTGCATACCTACATCTAATACGTAGTAAAAATTAACTGTATTATTGTCAATATATTGTTTTAACTCGGTTATTAAATTATAATTAAATAAAGCAATGTGATGAACTATTAATAAGGTTGAACGTATGAGTGATTATTGTATATCGAATACATATTTTGTATGGTCAGTTATAAGAATAAAATACAAACAATCTAAACGCTTATTATTTTATTTACTTAAAAACCTTAACATAATATTTACAAAACTTACTACTCACGAACGCACAGCGTTAAAATTAAGTTTTAGGTATTTAACATATAAACGTATAAAAACCTTCCTCGACTTACAGAAAATTACGTCGCATTTGGTCGCATTACGTCATACCTTTGACTGTATGAAAAAGTTCAAGTTTTAAGAACTTTTTCATACAGTCAAGTGTATATATTTTCAATATCTTGCCCGGCAAAGGTTCCACAATATCCACCTGGCGCGTGGTTACCAGGGCTCACTCGGGCGGGCTAGTCCCGCTTGGAGTAGCGCTTCCAGTAGCGGCACACGGGCCGGCTAGTCCCGCTCGGAGTAGCGCTTCCAGTAGCGGCACACGGGCCGGCTAGTCCCGCTCGGAGTAGCGCTTCCAGTAGCGGCACACGGGCCGGCTAGTCCCGCTCGGAGTAGCGCTTCCAGTAGCGGCACACGGGCCGGCTAGTCCCGCTCGGAGTAGCGCTTCCAGTAGCGGCACACGGGCCGGCTAGTCCCGCTCGGAGTAGCGCTTCCAGTAGCGGCACACGGGCCGGCTAGTCCCGCTTGGAGTAGCGCGTCCAGTAGCGGCACACGGGCCGGCTAGTCCCGCTTGGAGTAGCGCTTCCAGTAGCGGCACACGGGCCGGCTAGTCCCGCTCGGAGTAGCGCTTCCAGTAGCGGCACACGGGCCGGCTAGTCCCGCTCGGAGTAGCGCTTCCAGTAGCGGCACACGGGCCGGCTAGTCCCGCTCGGAGTAGCGCTTCCAGTAGCGGCACACGGGCCGGCTAGTCCCGCTCGGAGTAGCGCTTCCAGTAGCGGCACACGGGCCGGCTAGTCCCGCTTGGAGTAGCGCTTCCAGTAGCGGCACACGGGCCGGCTAGTCCCGCTCGGAGTAGCGCTTCCAGTAGCGGCACACGGGCCGGCTAGTCCCGCTTGGAGTAGCGCTTCCAGTAGCGGCACACGGGCCGGCTAGTCCCGCTCGGAGTAGCGCTTCCAGTAGCGGCACACGGGCCGGCTAGTCCCGCTCGGAGTAGCGCTTCCAGTAGCGGCACACGGGCCGGCTAGTCCCGCTCGGAGTAGCGCTTCCAGTAGCGGCACACGGGCCGGCTAGTCCCGCTCGGAGTAGCGCTTCCAGTAGCGGCACACGGGCCGGCTAGTCCCGCTCGGAGTAGCGCTTCCAGTAGCGGCACACGGGCCGGCTAGTCCCGCTCGGAGTAGCGCTTCCAGTAGCGGCACACGGGCCGGCTAGTCCCGCTTGGAGTAGCGCTTCCAGTAGCGGCACACGGGCCGGCTAGTCCCGCTTGGAGTAGCGCTTCCAGTAGCGCCTGACGTCGTCGTGTCCCGCGCGGGTGACGACCACGGTGCGCGTGCGCTCGCTCTGCCAGATCAGCACGCCCGAGCCGCGCGCGTAGTCGCGCAGCGCAGAGAAGTCCGCCTGCAACCGACCACACCACACTACACTACACTACACGCATACTCGCTCTGTGTACATTACCATAGAGAAAAAAATACATAGAGTGCTCACTCCATACATCCGTTTTAGTACCAAAAAGACTATTAGCATCTAGCATCGAGTAGCGGAACTATCAGTACTGCTACTTGACAATAGATGTCGCCACCGACCGGAAAGTCTTATGCTGTTGAGATAAGACTTTCCGGTCGGTGCTACATCTATTGTCAAGTAGCAGTACTGATAGTTCCGCTACTCGATGCTAGATGTAGACACTGAAATTAATAGTCTGAACTGATGTATGGAGTGAGCACTATGTATTTTTTTCTCTATGACATTACATACTTTAGCCCCGAGCTTCATATTTATTCAACTCCATTTTAGAATTAATAAGGGCGATGGTTAATAAATCAATTTATCAAAATAAATAGCTCGCTAGTAACAAAAAGAATAAAAAAGAAAGCGATAGCGGTGTGTTAATACTCTTCGAACCGGATAAATTAAAATGGAAGGAACGTGATGAAACATTAAAGAAAGCGATAGCAGTGTGTTGATACTCTTCGAACCGGATAAATTAATATAGAAGGAATGTGATGAAACATTCTGGATTTTCACATAAATTGATACAGAGAGAGAGTATTTTATGCGACCGTTGTTTAAGAGAGGTCAAAAGAGGCGAGTGGTGTGAGTAACAATTTGAGGCGGAGCCGAAAATTGTTAATAAAGACGCCACGAGTGTTTTTTGACTCGGTTAAACGACGTCGCATACGATACTTTTTCTACGACCGAGCACTTACGTTGAAGTAAAATTGTAAATTTAACAAATATTTTTCATTCAAGTCAGGGCCGGATTAACCCTAAGTCAGAGTAGGCAACTGCCTATGGGCCCCGCTTCGGCTAGGGGGCCCCGCCTCGGCTAGGGGGCCCCGGCGGCCCCGCGCGCGCCAAAAACAATATTTGTTTCATATGGCCAAAATTTATTAATATTGTTTTTATTGTACCTAAATATTTATACCTACTTAATGTACAATATCAGTTTCTCAGATACACGATCATTAGATGATTATGTCAATTATGTTATTTTATAGATTTAAAGTCTGTAATATCGAGCTCGATTTTCAGGCTCCCGAGGGTCTAATACCTCATCTCCGAGTAACTCTTGCTTAAGACATATTATTGTCGAGTAACATTTGACGATTGGTTCGTGTCAGAGCGCTGCTTTCTTACAGTTCGACCTTCGGCGTCGCTTTTTAACAAATATAAACATTGATTTCAGAAGCTTGGCCTTTTGCCTAGCATGAAAGCTAACCTCGCTGGTTATAAGTACGCTTCGGGCTTGTTAAGTAATGTGGGGATTGCTGAGCTCGACCTTCAGCCTCACACCTCAATTTTTGGTTTGTCTTCCAAATCTCCTCTTCTTCAGCTTAGCCTTTGGCCTCGCTGCGCCAAGCTCGGCCTGCGGTCTCGCTTTTTAATACAATGGACATTGGTTGGCATCTGTGCTCTAGCTGAGCTTATCCTGAAGCACGGCTTCGACCTCGCATGCATCCTCGCACAATATTTAACTACCTATTGAGAAAAAAAGGGCTCTCCCAACACTTGACGCAAAAAGGAATCGGCAAAAACTGATAGAAAAAAGCTTTATGTCCACGCAATAAGAGCGAAAAAGACATCGCTCACCATGTTCGGATCGGCTCAACCGACACCTGAAGGTTGAAATTAAAACCACAAACATACTTCCCTGAACTGAAAAATGAACATTATGTATGCAGAATTGACTGTAAGGGCCTAAGGGGGCCCCGAGCATTGCACTGCCTAGGGGCCCCGACATGCTTAATCCGGCCCTGATTCAAGTAGCAATAATGGAGGTTAAGGACGGAAAAAGAATGAATGAAATTTAAAAAAATGTCTACGGTTCGCTTATTTGTCCGAGGTGACATTTAAAATAAGGTCCGCAACAGTGGTCATTACACGAAGTATCGAAAAAGTGTCAAAAAGATACTGCGTGTACGCACAAATGCTTTTTTGGAGAATAGATAGACTAAAGACTCGTCTCGACAACTATAAGGTAGGGGTTTATAGGTGTGCACACGACCCTTTAAATGACAAAGTACGGCAGTAGAAAAAACCGGCCAAGTGCGAGTCGGACTCGCGCACGGAGGGTTCCGCACCATCAACAAAAAATAGAGCAAAACAAGCAAAAAAACGGTCACCCATCCAAGTACTGACCCCGCCCGACGTTGCTTAACTTCGGTCAAAAATCACGTTTGTTGTACGGGAGCCCCACTTTAATCTTTATTTTATTCTGTTTTTAGTATTTGTTGTTGTAGCGGCAACAGAAATACATCATCTGTGAAAATTTCAACTGTCTAGCTATCACGGTTCGTGAGATACAGCCTGGTGACAGACGGACGGACGGACGGACGGACGGACGGACGGACAGCGGAGTCTTAGTAATAGGGTCCCGTTTTTATTAGGGTTCCGTAGCCAAATGGCAAAAAACGGAACCCTTATAGATTCGTCATGTCTGTCTGTCTGTCTGTCCGTCTGTCTGTCCGTCCGTATGTCACAGCCACTTTTCTCCGAAACTATAAGACCTATACTGTTGAAACTTGGTAAGTAGATGTATTCTGTGAACCGCATTAAGATTTTCACACAAAAATAGAAAAAAAAACAATAAATTTTTGGGGTTCCCCATACTTCGAACTGAAACTCAAATTTTTTTTGTCATCAAACCCATACGTGTGGGGTATCTATGGATAGGTCTTCAAAAATGATATTGAGGTTTCTAATATCATTTTTTTCTAAACTGAATAGTTTGCGCGAGAGACACTTCCAAAGTGGTAAAATGTGTGTTCCCCCCCCTGCACGGCTAGCACATGATTACCCGCGAGATAGCTCGCGCCGCGAGAGACGGCAGTCGCCCGTCACAAATTTCTATCTCTATCTGTCAATTCCTCGATTTTGGCAGCATGAGTTCGCACATCGAGAAAAGAGTTCCACGAGAGAGAGCCATCCCGCGCGCGACTTAGCCAATGTGGCCATTTATACATGGAACAAACTTTTCATTCGTGGCAACACTGAATCGGTAAAATAATAATCGGATAAGTAATGAATAGTCAGCCTTAGAAACGGAGCGTCCCTAGTCACGATAACTTTGTCTCTTTCTCGCAGTATGAAGAATAAGAAATAGCAAATATTATTTTTAAGTCGAAAATGTCAGTGTCAATACTGTCAATCAAAATTTGATTCGCTTTGTCGTTACAAGTTGGAATATATTATTATAATTATCTAAAGATTACCTACCTAATCATTAAAATACAACTCCTTACGAATAATTGGCGTTTTGTTAAAAGTTTTGGCTAACAAAATACCATCTTTACGAAGAAGTCAAGTTGTAAGTACTTACGTACACAATTCAATCTTCATAAAGCTCTTTTCCGTTGTCTTTTGCAAAAAAATTACATTCCTTTTAAATCTTATTTACAGACTAAATATCTTATGCTAATCCCCGACATATCTCCCTTATGGCTGGCTAGCCGCTGCATTGCTGGCTTCGAAGATAGATTGAATGACAATCATGCACAAGCCTATCATCAAACACGGAGGTATTCTCTACACCTAAGCATGCTGCTGCTAACCGCAGCCCTCCTGCCATCACGGAGGACATAGAAGGGCTCAAGTTGGGAACCTACTCCGTGCAAGGACAGTCGAGTGTTGATAACACTTCTCAAATAATGTGACTTTTAAATAAATACTACCAAAAACTTTAAATGATTTGATTTACTTTGACCTTTTTGAGATAGGTACTCAGATTTAAGTACGATTCGTCGGAGTCGGAGCGCATTTCACATTTGTATGCCCAAAGCCGGTCGGCTGCTTGCGGATCGGATGGCTCCGGACGGATTCTATCGCTTCTGCCACACATTATGTAAATAGGTACACTGAAAAAGCATTCCGGCGCGGCCCAACTCCAGCCGGTCGGTGGGAATCGTAACTTAAGGATTAGGCTAGTACCAACTCGTACACTACAAAGTAAGTATTACGGCTGTGGTCTTCTGTGAGGTGGAGTTTGAGTTGAGCTGCCAGATTCATTATTTGCATTCTTTGTGGAATGTTGTTTCACAAAATTTCGTCTAAATCGGTTCGGCGGATTAAGCGTCAAGAGGTAACATATAGTCAGCAGCAATAGTTGCTAAGCGGGCGAGGTGTTCAAAATTACCTTGACGCGCTCTTATTCTCTTAACAATAAAGTCGCGTCAAGATCATTTTGAACACCTCGCCCGCTTAGCAACTATTGCTGCTGACTGTAGGTACATAGGTACAGATTTACTTTTGCATTTACTTATTATAAGTGAGGTTGATCGCAATATTCAGGTCGGGATTGTGTTGTTTATATCCCACAATGAATGGAAATACCTAAGGAGCGACATAATATAGGTTGTCAACAATAATTGCATGTAAAAATACGCGTGTAAATATAACGGGTTAGCACTGATTGATAGCACGTAATTGTTTCCCGGATTAGCAATGTAATATTTTTGTATCAATTATTTATGTTTCTATTAATTATCCCCCAGTCAATTCGCCACCAAAGGTTTGCTTTGTTGATGTGGTCGTGATCGTACAATCTTAGGCTTAGATTTTTTTCTGTCGGATTTTCGTTTAACTTAAGAGAACAAACAAGTCATTGTGAAAAAATATAATAATTTTGATATGAATGGCATGATCATGAAACTCAAGATTCAAATTATACTTAAACAAAAAAGTGTTGTAGTATGAAATAAATATAAAATATGGAAAATTATCTTTCTTTTAGAACAAAAGTCAACAAAACTTCGACCAAATGCGCTTGTCGCCAAACTCAGTACCGGGAGCAAACCCTAGTCGCGACCCTCTAGCCTCGAAGACAATTTCTCTCATTTTGACGTTCAAACGCGGGACATTTTGTCTCCCATAGTACACTCGTGCTACGATTTTCGAGAGTATCCCGCGTGGAACTGTCAAACGACAAAATTATGTCGCTTTGACATTTGTCCGCGAGACAGCGGGTTGTCGCGCGGCTCTTATGCTAACGATTCGCGAGAGAGCTCTATGTCGCGGCATTTTCTCGCCTGTCGACTGTCGCGCCCATCATGTGCTAGCCGTGCTGTAACTTCTAAAATAAGAGAATGATAATACTAAAAAAAATATATGATGTACATTACCATGTAAACTTCCACCGAAAATTGGTTTGAACGAGATCTAGTAAGTAGTTTTTTTTTTATACGTCATAAATCGCCTAAATACGGAACCCTTCATGGGCGAGTCCGACTCGCACTTGGCCGCTTTTACCCTTTGGGTACGGAACCCTAAAAAGTATGAACCTGCGACAGGAACTGGTTGTAGACGACGCCCTCGGTGTAGAGGGCGCGGTTGCGCTCGCTCTCCCACAGCTTGACCTGGTCCACCACGGTCGGCGGCAGCGCCGACGCCGACCGGATGCCGCCGGAGTCCGCGCGTAACATCTGAACATTCAAAATAAATACGAGATAAAAGTTTTATTAACAAAAAAATAAACTGAATTTTGAATATTCTGTGATCCCGTTGCTAACGGAACGGTAATTCCGCCGACCTGTATCCGCCGTCGCGGGTCACAGACGTTCGAGGAGGAGTATAAGTATCTCACCTGCGGGTGGGCGTGCTGCTCGAGGTACTTGATGATCTGCGCGGCCGTGATGCCGGGTCGAGTCCCGGGTGAGACGCTACTAGGCTAGGTCACCTAGGACACGCGGCTAGTACCTGCGGGTGGGCGTGCTGCTCGAGGTACTTGATGATCTGCGCGGCCGTGATGCCGGGTCGAGTCCCGGGTGAGACGCTACTAGGCTAGGTCACCTAGGACACGCGGCTAGTACCTGCGGGTGGGCGTGCTGCTCGAGGTACTTGATGATCTGCGCGGCCGTGATGCCGGGTCGAGTCCCGGGTGAGACGCTACTAGGCTAGGTCACCTAGGACACGCGGCTAGTACCTGCGGGTGGGCGTGCTGCTCGAGGTACTTGATGATCTGCGCGGCCGTGATGCCGGGTCGAGTCCCGGGTGAGACGCTACTAGGCTAGGTCACCTAGGACACGCGGCTAGTACCTGCGGGTGGGCGTGCTGCTCGAGGTACTTGATGATCTGCGCGGCCGTGATGCCGGGTCGAGTCCCGGGTGAGACGCTACTAGGCTAGGTCACCTAGGACACGCGGCTAGTACCTGCGGGTGGGCGTGCTGCTCGAGGTACTTGATGATCTGCGCGGCCGTGATGCCGGGTCGAGTCCCGGGTGAGACGCTATTAGGCTAGGTCACCTAGGACACGCGGCTAGTACCTGCGGGTGGGCGTGCCGCTCGAGGTACTTGATGATCTGCGCGGCCGTGATGCCGGGTCGAGTCCCGGGTGAGACGCTACTAGGCTAGGTCACCTAGGACACGCGGCTAGTACCTGCGGGTGGGCGTGCCGCTCGAGGTACTTGATGATCTGCGCGGCCGTGATGCCGGGTCGAGTCCCGGGTGAGACGCTACTAGGCTAGGTCACCTAGGACACGCGGCTAGTACCTGCGGGTGGGCGTGCTGCTCGAGGTACTTGATGATCTGCGCGGCCGTGATGCCGGGTCGAGTCCCGGGTGAGACGCTACTAGGCTAGGTCACCTAGGACACGCGGCTAGTACCTGCGGGTGGGCGTGCCGCTCGAGGTACTTGATGATCTGCGCGGCCGTGATGCCGGGTCGAGTCCCGGGTGAGACGCTACTAGGCTAGGTCACCTAGGACACGCGGCTAGTACCTGCGGGTGGGCGTGCCGCTCGAGGTACTTGATGATCTGCGCGGCCGTGATGCCGGGTCGAGTCCCGGGTGAGACGCTACTAGGCTAGGTCACCTAGGACACGCGGCTAGTACCTGCGGGTGGGCGTGCTGCTCGAGGTACTTGATGATCTGCGCGGCCGTGATGCCGGGTCGAGTCCCGGGTGAGACGCTACTAGGCTAGGTCACCTAGGACACGCGGCTAGTACCTGCGGGTGGGCGTGCTGCTCGAGGTACTTGATGATCTGCGCGGCCGTGATGCCGGGTCGAGTCCCGGGTGAGACGCTACTAGGCTAGGTCACCTAGGACACGCGGCTAGTACCTGCGGGTGGGCGTGCTGCTCGAGGTACTTGATGATCTGCGCGGCCGTGATGCCGGGTCGAGTCCCGGGTGAGACGCTACTAGGCTAGGTCACCTAGGACACGCGGCTAGTACCTGCGGGTGGGCGTGCTGCTCGAGGTACTTGATGATCTGCGCGGCCGTGATGCCGGGTCGAGTCCCGGGTGAGACGCTACTAGGCTAGGTCACCTAGGACACGCGGCTAGTACCTGCGGGTGGGCGTGCTGCTCGAGGTACTTGATGATCTGCGCGGCCGTGATGCCGGGTCGAGTCCCGGGTGAGACGCTACTAGGCTAGGTCACCTAGGACACGCGGCTAGTACCTGCGGGTGGGCGTGCTGCTCGAGGTACTTGATGATCTGCGCGGCCGTGATGCCGGGTCGAGTCCCGGGTGAGACGCTACTAGGCTAGGTCACCTAGGACACGCGGCTAGTACCTGCGGGTGGGCGTGCTGCTCGAGGTACTTGATGATCTGCGCGGCCGTGATGCCGGGTCGAGTCCCGGGTGAGACGCTACTAGGCTAGGTCACCTAGGACACGCGGCTAGTACCTGCGGGTGGGCGTGCTGCTCGAGGTACTTGATGATCTGCGCGGCCGTGATGCCGGGTCGAGTCCCGGGTGAGACGCTACTAGGCTAGGTCACCTAGGACACGCGGCTAGTACCTGCGGGTGGGCGTGCTGCTCGAGGTACTTGATGATCTGCGCGGCCGTGATGCCGCCGCGCAGCGCTTGCCGGATCGAGTCCCGGGTGAGCACCCCCACCACCAGGTTAGGAAACCTGCAACACGTCAACATGACATTAATGTATTCTTACAGATAAAACTTTATAAAAACCTACTTTAAAACTTTACGGCGCCAAATACCTATAGACGAGCTCCGCAAACAGGCCCAGCAAGGCCGCCTGCAGGCTAGTCTGCGTGTACGCGTACACCCTGTAGTTGGTCTCCACGACTATATATCCGCGAGTGTCGGCGGGCTGGGATATATCGGCGTCGCCTCTCACACTCGCTATGTTTAACGCGAGGCGGGTCGGGTAGAAGCGGCCGGCTTTACGCTGAAATATACTAATATGATTTAAAGGAGTATAAGCACTGAAAGTGACACGTTTTATAGGTAAACACACAGAACTACAATTTGGGGCAATCGGTCTGTTATTTAAGTATTGAGCCGGCTATAAAAGTCGGTTAAAACGAGTGTTATTTATTTTAAAATTTAATTAAGGCAACAGGGCCCATATCACATACGTATAGTCTGTTCGGAAAGAGAAAAGTCGTGGAATGTATCGGGCCCCATACATTCCACGACTCATTCCGCACAGAGCATAGACTAGGAATCCTCTAGACTGAGTTTAGAGCAATTATTTCATGAAACCGATGCTGCCAAAAATACGGGGGTGCGCGGGGACGAGGTGAGCGAATCCCGTGCCGTGATTGGTCCGTTCAAAGACACGGACCAATCACGGCACGGGATTGACTCGAAGATGGAGTAAAACTACCGTATAAGTGGCAGAGGGGGTAGCGTTACTATGCTCAGTCTAGAGGATTCCTAGTCTATGGCACAGAGTCTACCTTATAGATAGACTAACATACATGTCAGTATTGGGCGTACCTTCCTCTGGTAGACGAGGCCGAACTCGCGCAGATGCTGCAGGAACACCAGCATGTTGTTGCTCATGCCCTCCGTGCTGTAGTCCTGCCAACAAACATACACTCTATACTAGTGGCTCTGTGAGCTGTAGACCTCGCGAGCATAGCTTATTGGGACCGTGCACGATGACAGCACCACACAGCGGTTTGATCAATCAACAATACAAAGATTTTAATTTATTTAAAAAAAATACGAAGTTTAAGTGAAAAAAAAAAATACAAAAAGCTATGTCTTACTGGGGATCGAACCCAGACTTTCTGTGTGCAAATAAAAAAAAGCGATTGTTTACAAAATACGCCATGATAGTTCTTAGCTAAGCTGACGAAATTCGGCTACTCATTCTCGAGTACAAACTAAATATCTAAATACCGCCTAAACCAGCAATACAATTTTTCTGCATTTTTTGCCATTTACTATGTAAATATGTCTCAAAAAGAAAAAACTCTTATGATACCGATACGACTATTTGTTTAGGCGGGAGCTATCACGACTCCGCCATTTTGAAAAATTTCCAAAAACCGGATCGACAAAAAATTTTTATTTAGTCATAGAATTCGGTCACAAATATTTCACGAAAATCGGTTAAGAATTGCGACCTGTAGAGGAGAACATCCGGACATACAAAAGCAAAATGCCCGAGTCAAAACGTAGACCTTCGCTACGCTGCGGTCAATAATACCTGATACTTCATTATATACAAGCCGGATAACGAGATTTTCTAGAATCATACACTTGATTAAGTAACCTTTCCTGACTACTGTTAAAAGCGTGTTACGCGCTTCCTCATCATTCTCTTTTGTACGGTCCCCGTCAGATATATCGAGGCGTCCAAGGCGCTAACAAATATCTGAACACGCCTCTATTATCAAGGCGTTAAAGTGCTTGTTCCGATGGCCTTCATTGGATGGATTCACCCTGGCCGCTCCAATATATCTCATGGCGACTGTAGAAAGTAAAGAAAAAAATGGTATTGGGCATAAATATTAAACATAAGGTACTCTATTAATTAATAACATAAACTAGTGAAAGAAATGTTGGCCTTTTACTGTGTGTAAACAGGGTACGTTACGTACGGCGCGCCTTACATTTCGAGTTTCGGATTGTCCATACCATATTGTTTTATTATTACACACTTCAAACAAGAAACATAAGTCATAAGTTATTTATTTGCGAAAGATAGGGTATACATAGGATGTTACATTTCATAGTTAACCCATTCAGGGCCAGCGACTCAGCGTATGGGTCATGCTCAAACAGTTCCGCAGGGCCAGTGACTCACATGTGTGTCCTGAATCAATTCTGATTTAAACTTAAACGAAACGTAATTTGATGTAATAACGTAAGTAACATATAAGCTAACAATCATTTCTATAAGGCATATTAGGATAAAAATTATAAACACGTTTTTTTTAATGAAAACAGGGTCTCGAATATTCAAGTTTGGTTTACTATCAGTGCAATATAGTAAATATACTGAAATTCTAGATACATAATGCGATGCTAGCAAACAGAAAAATCTATATTGAAAAAATACAAAAAATATATATATTTCAGAAGTTATTGACAGGGCTCAAGGTATGGTATACAACAAATAAACGATTTATCTATCTATCTATCTATCTATGGGTCACCGTGGCCTGGCGCTACTTGTAAAAACTGCTAATGTTTCCGTAGCAGGCTAAAATAAACTTTATTGGCTAGTTTTAAAGCTTATTTCATGTTGAAGCTGTTTGATATTGTACCATTTTACAACTGATTACTGTTTGGATGATGGTAAGCAACAATTTGTAGGAACCAAGCCGTAGTATAATAATATTTTGTTTTGTATGAGGGGTAAGGCAACGAGGATTTTTTCCCACTGTACTTTTATGTCATAATATTTGGTGATCGTTGTATTGTATCTTAGGCAATTACCTACTAACAATGATGTTAAAGTTAATTTTTTTCGTTTCAATATAGAACAAGGCGGTTGAAACAGTCACCACTAACTAATATGTATTGTATAACAAATAGTTTGTGACAAATATTTACAAGTTTTTTCAAACATCGTGGTTTCTACGGCAGATTAGAAAGTAAGTACTATAATACATTTTTTTTTTTTTATTATTATTATTCTATAAGCAGGCAGGCAGTTGTGACAACTGATATTGCCTGTATCCAGTAATCATTGACAGTTGTCATTGACAAGTTGATGTATAGGTGTGCTTGTCTAGTTGATTTTTAAATTGGTTCACATTTTGTGCTGAGACCACATCTTCAGGAAGTTTGTTCCAAGCCCTCACTACTCGGTTGCTCAAAAAGTGTTTGTATGGGTTACTGTGGGACTTATGCCTTTCTAACTTTAAGTGATGACCTCTCAGACGGGTGTTGTTGCGCTTGAACATTTCATGAAAATCCTTGAGGTCATAGTGCCCAGAGAGTATTTTATACGTCTCTATTAGGTCTCCACGTTCTCTGCGGTGCTTAAGAGTAGTGAGCTTCAGTTCCTTCAGTCTCTCCTCATATGGTTTGTTCTTAAGTTGCCTTGGTAATTTCGTGAAACTCCGTTGCACCTTCTCCAGCATATCTATGTCCTTGGCAAAGTAAGGGCTCCTGGCTTGAAAAGCATACTCCAGTATGGGTCTGACGTACATTTTGTAAATTTTTAACATCATTTCTGGTGTCAAGGTTTTGAAAGCTTTTCTAATGAGGTAAACGAGGCTTCTGGCTTTTTTTACCATTGTAGAGATGTGCTCTTCCCACTTTAAATCCTCTGAGATCCTAACGCCTAGGTCAGTTTGAGTTTTTACAGCCGTTAGTGGGGTGCCATCCAAGTTGTAAGTCAGGCGGGGGTTCCGATTTCCTATGTGAAGTATAGTACATTTGGCAGAGTTCAGATTTTAAGTTCTCTATTGTTACTAATACAATGGCGTTTACCAAAACAAAGATAATGACCGACCAGGTGTAAGCTTATCGGACACACTTGGACAATAAACAAGGAATGCATCCGAACGGCGGCGGCGGTATTATCTTTCATGTGGTATTTGTCACAAGAGTTCAAGATGTGATTCATCCCATCCCCCCTATTAGAGATGTATTTTGGAGTAACATGGAAAATATTATTTAGTCACGATTTATTCGTTGGCGACTTTATACTCCTCCTGTGCTGTTTAGTGATTTCGTATTTTGTAGGGTTTGCTCCCGGTACTGAGTTTGTATGGCGAGAACCGGGAATTCCCGGTTCTCGCCATACAAACTCAGTACCGGGAGCAAACCCTAGTATTTTGTGACCATGGCTATGGATTACCGGAATTTGAACCCGCCTAACCTGACCGACTGTGCTATGAACTGGACCCCGAACCTGCTTCATCCGAATGACCTGGCTACGAATTCTGGAACCCTGAACTCACCTTTGTTGAATTTCATCTAAATCGGGAAACGGTTCTAATTTAACTTCCAAGATTTGCCCCAAAAAACAACAACAAAAACACGGCAAGTTAAATAGAATCAGACTAAGCTAAGTTGGCAGCGATTTTGATAGCACAGGCTGAGTACCTAAGTGTAATTTAAATGTCATACTTATATGAAATTATGACGTTTAAATGAACACTTGCACAGGCTGGGCTATAAAATTTGCTACCAACTTAGCTTGGTCAGACATTAAACGCTTGTAGAAAGTAAAAATATTCACTCCTACAAACTGCAATAATTAGTTTCTTTTTTGATAGGCACAGAAAATCGGTGGTTAGTAAAAATGTTGCATAATGCTGTCCAACTGGCCGGCTTCATAAGCGGCGATTTATTTACCGTTCGCGCCAGGCTCGAGACCCATAAGCTGAGTCATGCGTTTTAGCTAAAAACGATTTGTATGGTGGCCTGGCGTATTGTGTACGCTCGGCGGTTCGTGGCCATGAATGGGTTAAGTGAGCCAAGCTACCTTGTCACATAGTGCACACACACACACACACACATTAATTATAATTATAATTAATTCTATATGACTACCTAGACTCCTTAACTCCAAAAATCTTTTTAATTTAAGATTAGTAGTTAAGTTTTGTAAATATGCATGCTTATTTTATGAAATAAACAGATTAAATTTTATATATATTTTTTTTAAATTACACATTTAGTAGAAATTCCACAACAGCCGCCTTATTGCTAGGAAATGTTCCAGGAAACGTGTTAGTGTGTCGCCTACCTTGCCCAGAGTGCTGAAGCTGAGCTGATAGAGGAACGCCAGGCACTCGGCGGCGGACAAGCTTCTCTTCTCAGCCGTGTGCAGATAGTGCTGTAGAAACAGCCACACCTGCTTGGCGGTGCTCAGCAGCAGGAACTGGAAGCCCGCGCGGGTTATCACCGCCGAACCGTCCTCTGCGTCTCTACAAATATATATTCATAAAAACAAATAAAGTGTGTTGAAAAGTATTGTGTGCTACCTGTGCTACCTCTCTTGTAGGAAATCACTGCTGTATTAACTCCTTGAACGCATTTGCATGTGATTTGAAGTTTAAAGTGCGAGTCGGACTCGCCCATGAAGGGTTTCGTATTTAGGCGATTTATGACGTATAAAAAAAAACTACTTACTAGATCTCGTTCAAACCAATTTTCGGTGGAAGTTTACATGGTAATGTACATCATATATTTTTTTTAGTTTTATCATTCTCTTATTTTAGAAGTTACAGGGGGATGACACACATTTTACCACTTTGGAAGTGTCTCTCGCGCAAACTATTCAGTTTAGAAAAAAATGATATTAGAAACCTCAATATCATTTTTGAAGACCTATCCATAGATACCCCACACGTATGGGTTTGATGAAAAAAAAATTTTCGAGTTTCAGTTCCAAGTATGGGGAACCCAAAAATTTATTGTTTTTTTTTTTTCTATTTTTATGTGAAAATCTTAATGCGGTTCACAGAATACATCTACTTACCAAGTTTCAACAGTATAGTTCTTATAGTTTCGGAGAAAAGTGGCTGTGACATACGGACGGACAGACAGACGGACAGACAGACAGACAGACATGACGAATCTATAAGGGTTCCGTTTTTTGCCATTTGGCTACGGAACCCTAAAAATTGCGTCGTCTCCCAGTTCACCATGTTATGGAAGTAGGTATGGATCAACGGACCTGGTCATTAGCCCAGCGTGCAGTAGGATCCTCACGGCATCAGCGGAGATGCCCTCGGTCTGCGCGGAGCCCACCATGTAGTGCAGCACGCACTCCCACCGCTCCAGCGCGTACGCGTCCAGGAACGCCACGTCACGAGCTTTGCCGTCTGGCTCGAGGGACATCGACATGCTCCATGGTCGACCACTACTCATGTCAAGATAACTAATTAGGTGAGCATTAAAATAAACACAAGTTTGGATCAGGGATGTTGCGAACATCCGCATCCGCAACCGCGGAACTTCCGCATTATTTTCAACATCCGCATCCGCATAAAATCGATGCGGATTTAATGCGGATGTGGAACAGTTCGGTACAGGAACGTCTTAGCATCGGCGGAAGTGCTAGACTGCTAGGTAATTTAGTAATTAGCCAAAAAAAACTTAGAAATTAGCAGTCAAGCGTGAGTGGGACTTATTGTACGGAACCCTTGGAACGCGAGTCCAACTCGCACTTGGCCGGTTTTTTGAAATAAAAATTACTAAAATGTAATATTTGACGTTTTTTATGTATCCGCGGATGTGAGCCTTTAAAAATCCGCATCCGCATCCGCGGATGTCAAGAAATCGGCATCCGCAACATCCCTGGTTTGGATGAATGGCATTTCATAGTTTACAGCAAATATCTGCCAAAATATACAGGGTTAATTTTTAGTCAGCTTACAAAAAAAAACCCTGAATTCAGTATCGTTAATAGAACCCATTTCAATAAAAAAACATGTACTTTTTATTTTTACGATTTATTATTTTTATCCCTAATAATTTTTACAATTTACGCACACCCTACACCACACAGCTGGTCATGGACGGCGCACGACGCATGAGTGTGTGCGACGGGGGAGTGCGCGCGGCGGGGGAGCGCGCGCGCCGCCACACAAAAGCCACCGCGCGCGCCGCTCAGTCTCACGCCGCGCTCTCTGACGGACAGTCGTTTCATGTTCTCCTCGCTCGCCGCTGAGCTAAAGCGAAACGATGTACTCAAACCGCGAGTTTTATGAAATGGTGAGAGTGTACGCCAGAGCCGATAACAATCTGCGAGCGGCTCGTAGGTTGTACGAGGCAGAGATTCTGCCTGTGTTAAGAAATACCGGTTGTACATACCGGGGCGTAATTGAGGACCACATCGAGGAAAACGTGCCTCTGCGCTACCTACGCGAGTTTTATTTCATGCACGACGGCGCCCCTCCTCATTACAGCCGTATCGTGCGCGAGTACCTCGATGAGAGGTATGGAAACCGAGGTTAGGGCGCGGTGGACCGGTGCCCTGGCCAGCTAGATCACCTGACCTAACTCCTTGTGACTTTTATTTGTGGGGTGAAGTGAAACGTAGAGTTTACGTCAAAGAAGCTCAGAATATCGATGATTTGAAAAACAAAATTATTTTAGCATTTGATCAAGTGAAAAATGAACAACGCGTGTTAAGGAACATTAGTGGAAATGTCCTAAAACGTGCTAGACTGTGCTTGCAGCAAAATGGACTGCATTTTGAACAATTATTAAAATACAATTAGTGTAAGTGAGGAGAAATGGACTCCATTTGTAAGTAAATTAAACAATTATTGTAATAGCTGATTCCAATTTTTAAATACGCCTAAGCACATGTCGTTTTTCACTTTATCGTCTTCTTATGATCTGAGAATTAATTTGTCTTAAAATGTTAAATGTTTGTTTTTTATTGACTATCGACATGGGTTTTGACGGTCCTAAGCCCGTGAAAGTATGAAGGAAGATTTGGAATCAATTTAAAACCGCCGGGCATCGACCCGTCCAAGACAGGGGAGGAGGGGGAGTGCGGGGGAGGGGGGGACCCTCCGCCTGCGCGGCGAAGAACAAAAGCGGCCATCTTTGAACTCTGCCCACACCGCACAGCTCCCCGCCCGCCCACCACTCTTACCCCCTGCGCAAGCGCTGCCACTGGCCGCGAGCGGGTGCCCCGCTCACTCCTCGCCCCCGCCACGGCCGTCAGAAAGTAGGGTGACCAAGTCTTCTACTGTTTCTGTGGAATCATTTGGGTGCACTTTTCTTTTTTTTCATTTGAGAAGGGATAAAAATAAAACAAAACGTATATTTCATTTACCTTAGCGATCATTTATACGAAGTTTGTTAACTGACTAAAAAGTAACCCTGTATATAAGTACATATGGGGTCTCTATTGTTTCCCATGAGTCATAATGTATTGTTTGTCCGCATTTTCGTTAGTCATAATTTGGTTTTTCTCAGGAACGTGTATCCAGGATTGCCATAAAACAAACCTAACCTAACATACCTTACGAAAATGCTGAAAAGTTAACGGTTTCAGAATTATGAATGACTAATGATTATCTCACAGTCATTACATTATGATTTGCAATAATTATGTCAAACGAAGGAATCCGATACATCTTACTTGTAATGGTATTATTGATGAAATAATAATCTGGTATGTGCCAAAACATTTCAAGGGTAAAACGTCTTACCCGCCTAGCAGAGCAACCTTAAGGTTCTTCTTAAAGGACTGTGCCAGCATCCAGCCGGGCAGGCCTCCAGGAATGGGCGCGTCTTGCCACACCGACAGCTCCGACAGGGCTTCGGCTGCCTTTATCTGCTCCCTGTAACAATATTTCGATACTGATTTTGTGCAGGTCTTGCATAAATGCGCCAGCATGACAATTGATGACTTTCTGAAAAGTACTTTGTCTAGACAACTTAGGTACTCCTAATTAGTGCCCATAGTATGCACATTCTAGACATCTTTCGGCAAACTCAGTTCAGCAGCCTATGCAGTGAGGAGAATCAGGAGAATCAGACAGCTAACAAACGTAGAGACGGCCAGGCTGGTATACTTTAGTTATTTCCATAGTGTTATGTCGTATGGAATTCTGTTGTGGGGAAAAGCGGCAGACATTCAGATAATATTTGTGCTGCAAAAACGAGCTGTACGTTCCATCTATGGACTGGGCGCTCGAGCATCCCTGAGAGAGAAATTCAAAGAGGTTAACATTCTTACCCTTGCATCTCAATACATACTTGAGAATATTATGTATGTTCGGAAAAACATCCACGAATTCAAGCTTAACAGTGACATCCATAACTATAACACTAGAAACAAACATAAACTTGCTGTGCCCGCCCACCGCCTCCGTAAGGTTAGTACGTCTTTCGTCGGGAACTGTACACGATTTTATAACAAAGTCCCTACTGACATAGCGAATTTACCACTTACCAAATTTAAGTCACACATTAAGCGCTCCTTGTTAAGTAAGGCGTACTACACTGTAAATGATTTTATACACGATAGAGATGCCTTTAAGCCTGTAGCTTGATTTCGATAGTATGATAAGAGTTCAATAAATATTATTTTTTCATAGTAAATTAAATATGCTAGTGTCCAGTAGAATTGACACATGAGACAATCATGTTCTCACTTGATTATATTGTTTAATTTAATTTTAGTTTTGGACACTTGGAGACCTTATACATCTCTAAGTAATTATTTATTTTATTTTTAATGATTCTGACACTTTGAGACCTTTACATCCCTAAGTATTTATTCATTTTATTATTTTTATTTTATTGTACATACTTATATTTTTAATGATTCGGACACTTAGAGACCTTTACATCTTTAAGTCAATTTAGGCTAGTAATTATGTGAAGCTATACCGTCTTTTATGTAACATACGAGCACAAAATGCTGTGTCTCACAGCTAAGTGTTATCACTATTTTAATATTAATATAGGCCGGTAGCTTGAACATGTCATGCTCGCTTAAAAGTCTTTGCTTACGGTGGCGTCGTTGATCGGGTCGCCACTTTCCCGAATGAAGGTTGAGGGAGGCGATGGCTGAGATACGCGTCGTACTCGTGAACGGGTGCTGTTTCTGGAGACGGGTCTGTTTAAGCTAACACGAATATATTTAGTAACTTTATTTTTTAATTGCAGTGAGACGCCTCATTCGGTTCTCGTATGTTTTTTTTTCTCGTAATGTGTTAATCATACAGGATTGTGACTCTTGGAGACCCTATACATCTCTAAGGATAATTTGATAAACTATGTTATTTTTTAGTTCTGACACTTAGAGACATTTACACCTCTAAATAAGTTTAGATTTTTTATTCCATGTATCTGTTTTGTTTTTATTTTAATATTATTATTATAGTTTTTTTATGTAATTCGACATTAAGAGACCTTATACATCTCTAAGTAATTGTATTACGTTAGTTTGATTTGGTAGTTGTAGTTGTATTTAATAATTGTTGATGTATTATTATTATTATTTTGCTTGTATGTAAATTCAATGTTGACGTGTAAAAGTGCCCTTGTGGCCTATTTGCTGAATAAATGTTGAAGTTGAAGTTGATCTTCACCCAACAAAGTCAAATTATAATACATTGGTCTCCATGAAATAAGCTCAAAATTTACTTAATACATGTATAGAATAGAATATAAATATTTATTTGCTTGAATATGTAACAATCAGATCTTATTAAATAGTTAGACACAGTATTCAGTCAACAACATGTAAAATATTTACAAGATTGTACTAATCCACAAATTATAAACATGCAATCATTATAACATTATGAAACAATGTCAATAAATATAAAAAAAAAAAAAAAAGTATTATGGCAGATTTAGTCAAAAATTAAGTTAAGGGTAATTAGTAATTACATATGTCAAATCCAAATCCGCAATTGTCATTTTAAACATTACATTTAAGAAATTAAACAATTCTTAACACTATAAAAACAATGTTCATGTAGCCATTCACTCAATTTTATTTTAAATACTTTCCCATGCAACAGCCAATGATTTATAACTCAAGATAGGTTATAGGCGTTCCAAAATTGAAGCGCTTACCTTGTGACAAATTGGACAAGTTGCCTTTAGTCGCGGCTGGACAAGCGAGAAATGTGCACGTGCTAACGAGCTCCCGCACACCGAAAGAGAAAGAGACGACCTTATGTTTAACAATGAGTGTGACAAAGATGGATGGAATGAGAAAATTAATCAAAAATAACAGATTTCTTCGTAGGCACAGAAATAAACATGGAAGTATTTTTTGTGCTCCTCAAGTATGAGTATAACCTATCTAGGTTATATAATATCATTGGCAACAGCTCTTTTCCCTTCCTGAAAACACACAAACAAACATTTTAAATTATAATTACTTGGCATGCGCCTGTGAGACCCAGGATGCCACGACAGCCTGTGGCACGGGCTGCTCCACGAACAGCAACCTGATCACGAAGTGCCGCGCCAGCTCCGGGAGCTCTCTGCAACGTAACAAGGGTAATGGCTGGTGTATACTGTATCGAAAGTACACAAACCCAACAAAGCTAACCTAACTTAGCTTTGCTTTAGATTTAGAATCCCTTTACTTAAGAGTACAAAGTTACAAACTTGTCAGAATACGTGTTTAACGTCGCAATAAACTATAAATTTGTATTTGTTGTCAAAAATCAAACATATCGAAACCGATATAACCTAAAAGTAACAGTATCATAACTGAGCAATATGTATTTACAAATTACCTGTACACGGCTAGGCATATTGTAGGATAGTTGTATAATGTCTCTAGAAACTGTGCTGATCGGCTTTTTAGATACTCATGAAGATCTTTACACTGCAATGTCGGTGCAGGGTTTAGGTTCAAAGAACTCTTTGATTTAGAAGACTCTGACATTATGGAACTGTTGACTTAATGAGACACATATATTTCTAAAAAATTTATCACTAAAGAAGACGTTTATACAGCAGACTGAATTATTTAAACATAACTAAAATTAACACTATTGTCAGTAGCCAACTATAAACTTTGTTTGTTTGACGTGTACGTTCTGATTTAGTTAGCTTGGTATGCTTTTAGATTGTTTATTTTCGGTTTGAAGGTTTCAAATTAAATTTTATGCCATTAGTTTGTAACCTTATACACATAGTGTGCTTTTTATATGTAGAAAAAATAAATTATTTAATATCTTTATTTTTGGAAAATAACAAATGCTATCATACAAAAATAAGGTTTTAGAATGTTTCAAATATGTCATTTGACATTACTTTTTTATTAACTTGTTTCACGCTTTCTTAAAAACGCTCGCTTTTATTTACTTGACAACACGATAAAAAAAATTGTCTATGGTGCAAGTGGTTTTGTTTCAACTAATGGGCCTTAAAGTGGTAACACACTATCGCACCGCATCGCGACCTTGGTGCGTCGCACCCATAAGTGAGAGCGAGGAAGAGATATCTGTTTCTCGCTCTCACTTATTGGTGCGACGCACCAAGGTCGCGGTGCGGTGCGATAGTGTGTTATCACTATTACAAAGTCCTGCAAAGGGCCCTCCACACTCGTGCGCGAATCGCGGTGCGAAGCCGCGAACGCGAGTGTGGAGGGGGCTTAAGAGTGAAAGATGTATCTGCTAGTGACTTGGAGGATATAATCAAACGGAGACGCCATGTCTGTAATTTTCTGTACAAAACAGTCTGCCGATTTTTGCGGGGGAGGGGAACGTCAAATGTATGCGTAACGTAAAAATAGCCATGTCAGATAAACGTCAGTCCATACATTGTGTATGACCGTTGGCCGCCTATTTTCGACAGAGGGGAAAGCCTGTTAATGGCTACTCCGTTTAGTTGTATCCTCCAAGGCTAGTGAGCAGCTTTTTCCTTTAAATTACCTACTTTAAATGTTTCGCACGGTGAGTTACATAGCCGATGGTTATTTTAAATGTCAATTTATAGTGCGTCAAGCAAATCTTGTCAGTAGCAATGTACTGCAAATTAAAGTAGGGTAACACCATGTAACACTCAAAGAGCAGAATTGCGCTAAGAAAAGCAGCAATGTACATCGAACCAAAACGTGTTTATTTTTCCGCCCTTCATACGTCAGTTTCAAACATTTCCCTCACAACTTAAATAGACGGAGCCCCGCTTTGCGGGGCTCCTATTTCTGAGCGGTTTGCCCTTCGGGCATCTGAAGCTACCTAACGAACCTAACTTACTTACCTACCTACGCTTTTTTCCCCAAAGTGTAATGTTTTCACGGACGTCTCACTAAATCAATAGATAGGTAGGTTAGGTTCGTTAGGTAGCTTCAGATGCCCGAAGGGCAAACCGCTCAGAAATAGTGTTACTGTTTTTTTTTTAAAGAAACAGTCCGACGTACTCCAGATTTGATGGACACCCCAGCGTTTGTCATAGTTTGTTGTTGATATGTCAGGCAGCGCCACGAGTGTTAAAAATGGGAACTAAAAACTGTCAAAGCGGCGGCTAATGACTCGCTGTATTACATTACGGCTAGCATGGCATTCTCATTCAGCCGCATTGAATCCGGCTAATCGTTAAACCGCCGCATTTCAAAACGCCCCTGTTTTAGAAAACGGCTAGCCGTAATGTAATACGGCGGATTATACGATCCGACTGCGACAGATACACGAGTATTTATTCACACGATGGCGGTGGCGCTTTTTATCAAGCGTTGTTGGATTTTCGACTTAAAGCGTTGGTCGCTAAATCGAATTTAGCGAGTGGACGGATTCAAGCGCTTTTTTAACGCGCGTTGAAAAAGCGCTCGTTAGTAGGAGGCCTTACTCTCTATAGACATAGCACACTACCGCCCCGCACCTTGGTGAGGTGCGGTAGTGTGTTATGGTTTTAAGACGTTTCGTATGTATAGATGGTCAAGCAAATCTTGTCAGTAAAAAAGGCGCGAAAATCAAATTTTCTATGGGACGATAACCCTTCGCGCCTACATTTTTCAAATTTGCCGCCTTTTTCTACTGTCAAGATCTGGTTGACCAAGTATATCTATGGAATGAATTTTCCTGATCAAATCAACTGATTTAATTAGTCATGTCTGGATACCTTAACACTCGCATTCGCGGCTTCGCGCCGTGATTCACGCACATATTCTGGAGGGGGCTTTATGTCAGCGAATTAAGAACATGGGACATACATATTTTTGAGTAAGAGCGCGGCTACACTGGCGATTTGCGAGCGAGTTGAAAGCGAGGCGAGCGCGCAACGATATCGCCGCGAGCACGCAACGACTTCGCTCCTATATATATACGCAGCGGCAGCGAAATCGTTGCGCGCTCGCCGCGATATGGTTGCGCGCTCGCGGCGAACTCGTTGCGCGCTCGACTCACTTTCAACCTATCCTAGACCAACAGACTAGACTGCATGCAAATGGTGCGATGTGTAGATGGTGGCCTTAAAAAAAACTACGAGACTCGATTCGATTACCATCGGCTTGCCCAATTTAATTTGAGACACTAGTAGATTTGGTACTTATGTAACTTATGTTAATATGTAAAAAAAAACGACAACATTAAGTATAACAGTGATATGAAAGGAAAACTACTTATCTTCTCAATTGTTCAAGTGAAATAGGTTTTTTCTTAATAATTATGTAGATCAACATTAGCAGTTACAAATACATAAGATGTGAAATACCTTGATGTTAATTGTACATAACAAGTTTACCTAATTTAGTAACCAAAAGAAGATTACAGGGCTTTAGGCGGCGGAGGAGGAGCACAGACCTATTAGAACGCTATCCTGTTTCTATGAGGAGGAGTACAGGAGGGGCAGTAGGTATAAGTAATGAGAATAATTTACGCATATTTATATAATTATAGGAACGTCATGTACTTATGTTTAAATGGAAAAATATAGCAATCTGGCGACTTAATTTATGGGACTTTTGCATTAATACGACGACTGGTCTGGCCTAGTGGGTAGTGACTAGTGACACTAGTGACCCTGCCTGTAAAGCCACGGTCCTGGGTTCGAATCCCGGTAAGGGCATTTATTTGAGTCTTGGGTGTTTTCTACGTATTTATGTATTTGTATATTATATATATCGTTGTCTGAGTACCCACAACACAAGCCTTCTTGAGCTTACTGTGGGACTTAGTCAATCTGTGTAAGAATGTCCTATAATATTTATTTATTTATTTTATTTAATCTGACTTAGGTAAGTAACCTATGAGGTACTTAACCTTAGTTTCTGTAGAACTCTTTGCAAGTGGATCAGATTCGATATTTTTAAATGAAACCCATGAGAGATTTATGAAATTCAATCTGCCTAAATATAAATGCCCACTTACAGAACTTTAATAGGTACTTTAATTGGTGCATTGCAATTATTAATTACAACGTAAATACTTATAGTACAGATTGTGTGCATTAATTAAAATTTCCCAAGTTTCACAGTAGCTGTACCGTAATAGAAATAGATAATCTAATTAAAGGTTTAACCTTCTAAGTTGATTTCGTAATGTGGCGCAAGTGTTTCAAGAGCCCAGTGCAACCCGAATAGGTACACACTTTACCCACCTACCCATTGGTCAAGTATCAGCTACTTAAGTAACTGTTTCATAATTCATGAAGATATAATCGGAGTAATTCATATATCACAACCAATAGGGCGTTTTGAAAGCTGTAAAGTTGCTTATTATTCGAGATACAGAACGAAGCTAGGCTGAATGTCTGAGATAAAGAAGCTAACTACTTGTTCATAATCCCATACGAAAGAAAAAAAAAGGTTCACGCACACAAACGACCATATGACGCATACTTGTGTATTTCCCCGTGTCCGCACGCGGCGCGCACACACGCGCGCGCGAGTTCACCGCCATTCATTCTCGTCGGCAGATGGCGGATGCAGTAGACGCCCTCCGCTCCGACCGTCAGTCGCGCATAGACAACCGACCGAGCACAGTGTTTTTGCTCAGCACCATTTTGTGTGTATCGTTTCGAACGGGACATTGTGTGTATGTGCTCCGTGAATAATCGAATAGCACGAACTATCAGTGTCGAGTCGAATACAGTGTTTCTCTCGCGATATGCCCCCGCGGGGTTCGATGAGATATCTCGGGCGCCCGTAGAAACCGCGCCTCCGTCATGAGCGAGTGATCGTCGAGCGAGCGACGTAAAAAAAGTTAACACAGGAAACATGTCTCGGCGGACCGCCGACGCGGATGCGAGCGAAGGGTTCGAAATTCGAAAGCGGTCATGTCATCGCCTCTCGGATTTCGTATAAGTCACCGTCCAATGTCAAAATCGTGCACGTACCGCGAGCGCCGATACGGGAGCCGCGTACCCTCCGGAGCGTGCGGAAAATGCAATCGTTGATAGTTTGGTGGGCGGTGGTGTCGGCGGCCTGGGCGCTGGCGGGCGCGTGCTCGAGCTCCATCTCCAAGCGGCCGGCGCGGCCCGCGAGGCCCGTCGCCGCCGCGCCGGCCCGCCCGCCGCCGCAGCCGAGGCTCAACGTCACCTTCCCCACCTTCAAGTGCGAGCCCGACTACTCCGAGTACTACTGCCTCAACGGCGGCGTGTGCTTCACCGTGGTCATCTCGGACAGCCCCATCTACAACTGCGAGTGCCGCAGCGGGTACGTGGGGCAGCGCTGCGAGTTCAAGGACCTGGACGACTCGTACGTGCTGACGAGCCGGCAGCTGATGATGGAGACGGCGTCCATCGCGGGCGGCGCCACGGTGGCGGTGTTCCTGGCCATTCTAGTCTGCTTCGGCGCGTGGGTGCGGCTGCGGAGGCGCGCGCCCGCGCCCAAGGCGCCCGAGAGCGGGCTGCCGGCGCGCGTGCAGCTCGTGGCGCTGGCGCCGCCCGGCCGGCCCGCCGCCGTGGCCGTGCAGCCGCCCGGCCGGCGCTGATGGACGCTAGTGCGCTTTATACGTGTTAAGTTATGTGGATCGAACGAGAATATAAGAAAATTTATGTGATAATTATTTTACGAAGCTTATAATTTATTCGGAAGGAATCTCTTTTGTATATACCGGATCCGTCGATCGTCGCGTCGATAAATTCAGTGTTCCGAGTGTTGTGGACGGTACCTGTGTCGTCGTGTGCGGGGAGCCGGCGGGCCCGGAGCCCTGCACGCTCCTCGGCCCTCCTGGATGTCGCGGATCCCCGATCGTCGTATTTATTAGTCCTCCGTTGTATCTGAATAGATTGTGATGAAGTGGAAGGTGTGAGGCGGGGAAGGCCCCGGACGCACATTCCGTCTCGAGGATAGTGTATGTTACTGGTGTCAGTATTATTTTGTAATGAGTGTTAAGCCGGCAGCTTTACTTTATTTTATAATTTATACCTGTTATCCCTTTGGGATAGTGCTGTATTATATTCGTTTAAAGGCTGAGATGTGGCCCGGAAGGTAGGCTTCTTGTAAATATAGCCCGCATAGGTATTTATTAGATATTTATGATCGTTTATTTATTGACTGCTTTATTTAGTTATCTCCGAGATGAGCCACTGCAAGCCTAACTCGACATAACGGTTGCATTTTCATTTCACCTGCTATGCATGGCCTCGTAAATCACTTATTCCCAATTGTAATCTCATTATGAATCTCCTCCTGTCTTGGTATTTTGTGAAAAATAAAATAACATTGGATGGTGTATAAAATTATCAGTCTGCAGTCTAACCAGCCATATTGTTAAGTTTCTGTATATTGTAGTTGTCGCTGCTGTCAATAATAACAAAATAGTTCAGTGTACAGGTGACGTGAGTGGATGAAGGCATATGTTGAACCGGTTAACAGTTAGTTGTTCTATATTTAACTTTTATAATTATCTAAATAAAAAAATAGGAATGCAATATGATACCTTCATTCGCTTAAGTATATCTTCTAAACTATGTAAATATGAACCCAATGTAAGGTGGAGTGGAAGTATTGTACAGCCCCAGTAGGCAAGGCACGGCATGTAAGGAAGGTTGCCTGTTTATTTTTAACTCTTGTTTAACCCCAGCTGTGCGAGAGGCTGTTTAGACTGCATGGGACTCAAAAAAATAGCAAATTAGTTAACGGGCTGTGCGGCGCGGGCGGAGCGCCGGGCCCGGGCCTCGCGGGGCCTGCAGCCTCGCGGGGCCTGCAGCCTCGCGGGGCCTGCAGCCTCGCGGGGCCTGCAGCCCCCAGGGGCCCCCGCGACCCGCCCGCGTCCCACGCGGCATTCATCATGAGATTGTTTATATATTATGAACATTCCAAAGTTGATCATTTGTTAAAAATAAAATTATACAAAACTAAATCCTTACGACTGGCTTTTATTAATCTCTACTACCTAGCTCTGTATACCTAAGTAGGCTAATAACTACTAAGTACTTAGTCAGTAACTGTATTTAGGAAACTATTAATAAATATTTTTCACCTCAGCAGCTCGAACAAGGGTACTTTGCTACTTAAAAACAGTGAGCAAAATCGCATTTTGCTAACAATGTGCTTACAGACAGATCTCATTAAGTTATGACATGTTATGATATGAAAATCAGCAATCACTATTATGATATATTTTACTGATTATAAAATATACCGATTAATATGTATAACAGTTTGACCATGAAGGGTAGAATATACGAATTAGGGGATCACTCGTCAATTTCTTTAACCATAGAGTAACTAAAAATAGTTAAGTAGTGAGACATCTTAGAGTAACTTATATATTATGGTAGTCATTTCCACCCAGCGTTAATGTAGGAGGTGACAATAACTGGATTGGTGCAGGTAACACATATCTACGTAGGGACCTACCTCTACCTCTACCTACCTCGTCCGAAACTGCTAATACATCATTTAATTTATATCCCTTCTTACATTGAATAAACCACTTCACACGTTGTACTGTGTCAGTGATAATTATAAGAAATCCCTTTGACTTTCATATTATATCTCATTGTGACAAGGTATTAAGAGGATAAATGGACCAGGAAATCAGGTGAACATAACAAGTACACTTATATCACTTATTAACTGAGGCAGTTGCTGCCGCCGTTGTATACATAAGTGCTGTGACAGATTTGTAATAAAAATAGGTAGGTAAACTAGATTTAGCCCCAGATCGGAATAAAATAAAATAAATTATAAAGGAATTCTGCTAGAAAACCACTACTCTACTAATTTGCAACTCCTTGAGTTAAAAGGTCCTCGAGACTATTAATGTAGGTACTCGTACAGTCAGCCAAACTATTAGCTTAGTATGCAGGTGCTAAGCTACTAGTTTAGCTGACTGTACATAGGTACTCGGCGATTGAAACTGCTCCAATTAGTGCGGCAAAGTGCCGAAAGAAACGCTTCTAACAAAAATAAGCTAATTATTATATTCTTGACCCACATATGGATAAAGAATATACAGTAGGTCGTTTGCTACAGTTTTTACTAAAACAGTCACGATATGCTCGAATCGAAGTGTTGAGTGTCGATCTTAGTAGGTAAGGGTATCTACATAATGTACAGTCAAGTGTAAATATATGGGTGCATACAAATACAACTTACTCAAAAATATGTCCCATAGCTCTTATGTGAACCCATATTTTTACACTTGACTGTACCTCCTCAAGAGCAACGAAAATGGGTACTTGGGACGGCATTTCTCATATAAAGTGACTCCAGAACTTTCGGTTGTTTATTAGTGGGCAAAGAAAGAACATGAGAATGGAATTTAAGTAAAAAATCAAATTAATACCCATTATATGTAATTTATTTTAGTTTTTCATACTTAAAATATAAACTATCTCTTTTGTTACTGAAATTCGTCGTCATACAGGATTCATTTGTTTTTTACTTACAGTGTCTAGAATCACCCCCGATTTTCGTCTAAAATTGTCAGCAAGTGCAGACTGTGCAGAGGTGGAGTTGTAGAGTTAACTTTCAGGAACAGGAATAGAATAGAACCTACGTGTCCTAAATCTTCTAAATCAGGGTTTCAGAAACGTAAAACCTCACTCCCACTTATTCCTATTTAATTTCGCAGACGGCTGCGAAAATCATTAAGGCAATTAAAAAAAACTCAAGCTTTCTAGTCATTCGTACCTATAGGTACCCATCATGCTTCGCTTTGTTGAGAAACCCTTTACAATCACTGACGAACCCCATGGGTATATTCCCATTTTTCCCCGCCGCACGTAACCGCCGTTATACATGAGGCGAGGACAGATGGGAATGATTCATATGAATGCACCTTTCCCATCTGTGTCCGGCGGGGACACACGGGAATACACCAGGAGTTCACGTACCTCACTTTAAAAAACCCTGTTCTACATGTAGGTGCCTACAGGGAACTCGTTATAAAGTATACAACTACATACATAAGATACGTACGTAAATAGTAACCCAATAACCGGCAAGTAGGTAGCGTTGTCTACCGAGCGCCGCGCGCCGCCCACGCGGCGACTCATAATATTTTTCTCCCAATTGTGCAACACTTGTGGTCATTACACTGCGGTCAATAGGTAATGTACTAGGTATCTACCGGTGCTGCGAAATTGTTCAAGCGGTGACAGATCACAATTATCTGGATGCATTTCCATTTGTCCCCGCCGGCCACAGATGGGAATAGGTGCATTCATATGAAATGAATCACACGTATCTGTCCCTGCCTCTTGTATAGCGGCGGGCACATGGGGCGGTGACAAATGGGAATACACCAGTATCTGAGCGGTCGAGATGTTCAAAATTATCTGTACAGACACCTGAAATAATAATTGCACAAGGTAGGTACCTAAAGTTACCTAACGCTTAAAAAACATAATAGATAATATGACACACACTCCTATGGCTCTGCAAACAGGATTGTTTTAGATATTATTGCGCGCTTCGTTTTGCAAGACAATATGACAAAATAAAATTAAAAATAAAAATAAAATATTTTTATTGTCAAAAAAACAAGTTACTAAGTGGGTTTTGAAGTCCCTGACTTCTGAGCTAGGTAAAGACCTGTGTTACAGAAGTCAGTGTCCTCTCCTAGACAATAGAAACTATATACAGTGTGTGGCCTATAACGCGGGCGAAAAATTAAAACGTAGATTCTACTCCTCAAACTGTACAATGTTTGTTCAGCGACTTTTAAAAATAACTTGTGGTTTGTATTTTAAAACACTTTAAAATTTAATCGAACACGCAATGTATTACGAAATTGATTATGCCTGTACGGAGACAAGACTGACGGGCAATGTCAATTAGACGGAATTTAAAGTACATTGAAAATATTATTTAGTTTGTTTGAAAAAGGGCCATTTTTAAGACTACATAATTTCAAAAAGTTGTTGAACAAAAGTTTTATTGTTTGAGGAGTAGAATCTACGTTTTAATTTTTCGCCCGCGTTATAGGCCACACACTGTATAAGGAACATCGAATCGAGTATGACTTATTTACTACATTTCCCGATTTCCCATTTTGTTTTTGATTTTATATTTAAAGCAATTAATTATAGGGCTTGCTTCAATACCAGAAAACAATGCCATTCTAATATGAGTGTATAGCTATATTATATATATATATTGTGTGTGTGTGTGTGTGCGCGTGTGTGTATGTGTGTGAGTATTCTAATGTATCCTACAAATTTTCAATATACCTATATATTTGTATGGAAAAGTTGATTTTTATCGATAATTTTAGTTTATTTTTACAGACTAGGTACGTTGAAATGTTCTACTACCTAACTAGATCAAAATTACAAGTTAGGTAGGTAGGTACATAATATTATGGTGGAACAGATGCAAAATATTATTAATGTAGAGATAAGTAGTACTTACTAAGTATTCAGACATTTCTCTTTTACGAGTTATTTATTCTTTCTTTTCATCGTTTTCTCGTGACTGAGGGTTGCAACCACATGGGCTCGTTGTTTTAAAAAAGTTCGAGAAAATTTCGAATTTTGCTTCCAAAGTTCTGCCAGAGAAATATTGCACATTCAATCTCCAATTTAAAGTTATGTCGTCTATTATAAATTCTGGGATTTTGACCCAGTCATATTGAAAATTATACCTATTACAAAATTTAGACAGAAAGTCAGTATTAAAGACAAAGTTCCAATCACAGGGAGATTATAATCAGTCGGCGTTAGATGCAGCGCGTCCATTGAGCAGTCGTGTAATTTTTATGAATAGCCCCGGACCGGTTGCCGCGGGTTCATTGAGTCTGTTGACGTTCCCGAAAACCTGTGTACCGGGGTTGCCAGGGAGTGCAACTCAATCGGGAAGGCCGGCAAAAAGAACATAGAAAAACATGCTTATCTTTTGTTACTCGTAAGTAGGTACGTTCGATTTTAAAGGAAACAAATCTATAATAGTATTGAGTCATTCTAAATGTTGCATAAATGTGATATAAATAAAGCAGATCTCATATTTGAATGAGAATGTATTAATATTATTACGAAATAAAACGATTAATTCGAAAGCTTGTTTATAAGGACAAACCTTGAGTCACATAGATCGTGTAATTTTATGTAGGTACTTAATGAATAGGCGGGACGGGAGTACGGGACCGGTTGCCGCGGGTTCATTGAGTCTTGTTGACGGTTGACGTTCCCGAAAACTTGTGTGCCGGGTTTGCAAGGCGGGTCGATGTCAAGATGGCGCTGGTATCGTTTCAGTTCAAGTACTCACTACAATATAAAAGAATAGATGAATGATACTTACATAGAGTCTGTGCGGAAAGAGAAGAGTCGTGGAATGTATGGGGTCCAATACATTCCACGACTCTTCTATTTCTGAACAGATTCTACATATATATACTTATCTGACAAAACAATATTTTGCACTACCTATAATCTCTGGTCGGTGCAATTCCCTTCAAAGAGTGTACCGGCCAAAAAGTACCAGCTGCCAGCTACTTATTTCTGAGTTCGTATTTGCCTTCCATTACTTCTCTTTGGTTCGGATCATTTCATTTTAGAGCTGAATCTGTAGTATTACAGCTTGGCAAAAAAGAGTAGAAATTAAAAAGTGACAACACTATAGTGTCGTCCCGTTTTCTTATATAAATTGGTTTGAAAGGGACGACACTACAATGTTGCCACTTTTTAATTTTTACTCTTTTTTGCCAAGCTGTAGTTTAAATTATCTTACATGTCCGATCTTTATCGTTCGCCTGGCAACACTGAGCCGTGTTCGGAATAGGACCGGTGCACCGAAATAGATCGCTTCCAAGTATATTCATCGGTGTTTGGGTTTAGTTTTAAGGATTCGGGAGATCGGACGGATTTTTTTATGAGAATCGAAAAATATACTTATTGGGATTTTTTAAGGAGAAATTGTTTGTTTTTAATTGTAAAGTAACTTTGGCAGGTGGTTACCTATTAGTATTTTGTGTGGGTTTAATGTTTTAACTTAACTGTAATACACGTTTAGTCTTCCGACAAAGTCGTTTCGTATCTAATTAAGTTAACACAATGGTTTACTATATAATTTAAAGATTGAACATGAAAAATTTCTCGCCTAGAGTATAAGATTCGAATGAACCTTCTCAGTAACACAAGCTTAAATCTCATACGTAATTAGATTTAATGAATTATTTTAGCAAAAATGGATGGACGGTACACTCATCGCGTTTATCGGTGCGTTTATTTATCGCATAAACAACAGCGTGCTTTATTGTCGATACGCTCATAAGAGTTTGATCTTTTTAGCTATTAGTCAAGCCTTCTCCTGCTGGAGTTTTCTCCCCCGTTGAGAGTACTCCCTGTGCGGGTTCCCAACCCTCAGGGAGGGAGAGGATATCCATGTATACCGCTGGCCTAGTGCCTGGGGACGGTTATGTCAGACTAGACTGGGATGGTGATGCCCAGCTACGCATGGTGTGGCAAGGTATGATTGTGATTGTGTCTTGAGTGTTAGGTACTGGGGTATTGGTGAGTTTGAATTTATGGGTAGCTGGTATCTACCAGCTACCTCGGTGATAGGTACGGGCGACCATCTAAACTATCCCAGGTGCACTGCTTTTCCCACGGGAAGGTTAAGCCAGGATAAAAACGGGCAGTGTCCAGCCCGCGACGGAGCCCCGGAGCCCGTGTTTACGGCCTAGGCCGGCAATTAGCGCGAGTTGCAGCCCGATCAGCGACACGCCTCACTGGCTGGGGGCGGTAATAGAAACAAACAACATTGTTTACTTCCATGTTGGCCAACTCCATGCTGTATACTACATATTTATGGAATTTTAACAGTTTAGGTAGGTAGGTACTTATATCTTAATAATCTTATACCTTGAAACGAGCAATTCCAGTATATATTTCGGCTCTAACTATTTCGATGAAATTTGCTACCTATACGGGGTTTTTCGGGGGCGAAAAATCGATCTAGCTAAATAGGTCTTATATCTGGGAAAACGCGCATTTTTTGAGATTTATATATTTTCTCCCAGTCTCCAGATATATTGTATATTGTATTAAGTATGCATTTCCTTACTTTATTAGTACACGTATGTTTTCTGAGCTAGAGAGTATACTTACTCGCTGTCGGTGGGATATCTGCTTTAATGCCTTGACATAGCTACAACTGATACAACTGTGGCACAGTACGAATAGGTTTTTGATTCATTTCCTTATACTCACGATTCACTTGAATTGTTGTTTTTCGATTTCTCAGAGCTTCATAGCGGAAACGAGGACACACACAGACACACAGACAGGTGATGCATAAATACCTACTACATATAACAATTTCCGAATAAGACGTACTTATTTAATTTTGTATCAAGCAGGAACGTCTGCGTCTGCTAGATTTAAGGCTTAGGGATCTAAGGCTCACATACGGTGGAAATATTCGCTGCATTGTATTAGGTACGGTCTTGGTAGCTCAGATGGCAGAGCACTGGGTTAGCGATCCGTGGTCGTGGGTTCAAGTTCCACCCAAAGACAGTGAATTTTTCCACTTTTAATTCCAAGCTTAAGACGTACTTATTTACTGCCAATTTAAATTTTCGATGACGAAGTTTGGATCGGTGTAAGGCGTGAAGTTTATAAATGGCAACTCGCTTGTGGCACCCCAGGAATCGCGGTTAGGCTGCGGTGAAGATATCCAACAATGCCACGACTCCACCGCCGTCTAGATAATGACGTAGATGCTTGTTCCGATATTTATGAGTAATGGTCCCTGTGATATATGTATATGTAGGTATTAGGTACCTAATACCTAAAGTATTAATCATCAAATAGTATACCTATTGGTAAGTAATTTATTGTAGAAACTTAAATATAAATACAAACTAAATATGTAAAAAATAACTATATACTAAAACCCATCCCGGGCTGCCCCCTACGCAAAGGTGCCCATCACGTTCGTTGCGTTTTTTAGTTTTTCTTGTGTTTTTTTCCCTATTAGTTCTACATAGCCTGAAGGCATATATATACTTGTATAGTTAACGTTGCTTTGCTACCGGTAACATATATGACGTTTGTAAACAAACATTACACGTTATTGACCCACATTTTTTGTCCGATCGGGTCGAAATTTAGCACGCATGTGCAATTTCGATCACGGGCAAATTCGTTACTATACACACTACATTCAGTGACGTATGCACAATAATTAGAACTTGAGTACTTTGTACTTCAAAGAGCCACAAATGTTGATTTGACTGATCTAATACAAGTAATAGGTATTCAAAGTGTTAATTGCTATTACACACCTGTCTTGAGTCGCATAAATAATGCTTCTCGCGAGAGTCGCGAGTCGCGGTTTGCCGACCCCTGATTTAGGATAATGAAATTATGTTTTTACCAAAATTGTGGACATGTAGGTATACATATCTCTTTTGGGTACCTACAGAAAAGTCAAATTAGATTCTAAATCTGTGTATGCCCTGAGTAAATACGATCTAAAGCATTGTAGCGCATTGTCCGCATGGCTATAACCGAGTGACATATAGGCCATCTTCAGTAACGGGGGAGAAAAATACTAACGAGGGAGAAGAATAAATTCCTATATAATATTTCCTGATTTATGCAAAAATATTTAAACATATGTACTACAGTTTATTGATATTTTCCCAACCCACGTGACCGCCGCCATACATGAGGCGGGTACAGATGGGACTGATTCATATGAATGCATCTGTTTCCATCTGTGACTGCGGGGACAAATGGGAATATACATATACTACTATAATATATAGGTAGGTATATAAGTAATGGAACAATTTGCGAACTAAAAGCCAATTATCAATTACGTTCGACACCGAAAGTCACGCCAACCGTTGACCGGTCGTATAATTGAATTAGATCGGTTCAAGTGATCCAATCACTTCATCAGGCAAGCTGCCAGCGTCGGCGCCGGCGCCGATCGAAATACAGTGTTTGTTGATTCACTTGGAGGCTGATTCTTATTAACAATTTAACATTCGCAATTTCACAATATATTTAACGGGGGATGCTCTGAGGATTTTTTCGAATTAATCCCTGCCGCTTCTTTCCGTCATCGGTCTACGTGACAACATTTTCATTTGACTGAAACTTAATTCCTGTCTCGCAAAGAGCATACTCCCCATCTTACCTAAATGCGAATACGCACTTGCAACCCCTCTGGTGTTGCTGGTGTCCATGGACGACGGTAATTGCTTCTTACCAACAGGCGATTCGTTTGCTCGTTTGCCTCCTATATCGTAAAAAATAATTTTGAATTTTGATACGACCTGAGTCGTTTATCAGGCATCTCACGCGTACTAATTAACTAAAGAGCGAAATTATTTATGAGTCTACTTCTGAACATGTAACCATCAACCAGCGCGAGCGGAATGGTGATGATCAAGGTCGTATTAAAAAAACATGAAAACCTTAATCAAATTGTTGAACAGAATCGGCTTTATTGATCCCTTAATTGCTCAGACATTGACGACGTATTTGGATTAAACTTTGTAGGTTTTTATTGTGAGCAGGACGAGGCCATAAAAGTCATAAAATCTTTAATGTTCAGATAATCTGGAAATGCAAATTAAATACAAAGTTGCTGAAGTCGGTATATTTTAGCAATCTTTATTCGTTCTGCACGCATGTTCTCTTGATTTACCTCTGAAAATTTCTACAGCTGACAATTAAACAAACTTTGCCCCCGAGTGAAACAACATTTTTCACCACACCAACCCGAAGAAAGAGAAGTCTTTAATTTTTGGGTCCCAAATTCTCTTATATCCGGAGGCCTCACATAGACCAGGTATAGCCACGGGTCCTTATAGGAAATAATTTAGGCCAAAAAAAGAGGGAACACCAACACCGACCTAATCCAATTCCTGCCTTGACTTTTAGTTATTCCTAATGATGAATGAAACACGTATTTCTCACTCTCTGTAACCGAGACGTTGGCAATGATCTCAAGTCAAGGGCTGCCGATGAATGACACACGTACCCCAGACGTTGGCACCTGTACAAGTGGGTCACCGAATCTAGTGACGACGGTGACCAGATGACCGATTTCGGCAGAACTGGTTTATTTTTAGAACCAACTATAATTATATAGTCGGCCATTTTTCCGGTTTTATCAAAACAGACGCATCGGCGCTATGTTGCGCGATGTTGAATATGTTAAAACGTTGCGTCATATATGTCGTATGTGCGGATATAATCTTTATATCAAAATTATCTATATTAGTGGCGGCGTCTCAAAAGTAGGAATTTAAGGGAAGCCGGAGCCCAATTGGCTTCCCTATGCTTAGTGAGGTGTGGTGTGTGGTGAGGTCTATCTTAGTGAAGTGTGGTGAGGTCTATCTGAATGGAATTCTACGGACGTCTCGCCACTGCTACCTTTTCCTTATCACTTTATACAGTAATATTTTCATATCAGATCAGTGCCTATTTTTGATTATTTCAGTGGTTACTCGATGTCGATTGGTCATAATTTTATAAATCATGACACACGGCCTAATTCAGCTTATTTAGCCAGGTTGAAACCGACGCTATTTTCAGATTTTCACACTCAAATGATAATACCTACCTCTCTTTTTGGAATACCTAATAGTCATATTCTTATTCATATTGTATCTACCATCTACTTCAATCTTATTCTACTTTAATCTTTAATTCTTTATTGCATCTACTTTTATCGATGTGTAATGTTCCTATAACAACACGACTTATTCAATTTAATGATTGGACTGCCTGGTTATTTCACCGTAGGTACCTACGCTATGTCTAAATCTAAACACTTCAACTCTAGATGTGTCTATTACAAGTACCTAAACTTATCAATCGCATAAATGCAAAGCATAACAACATAGCGAAAGTCTGGATGGACGTGCCTGCGAAACTCTGTGAATGAACACATTAAGACAATCGCACGGCACCACCCTAACCTGAGCTCCCCCGCACCTCTCACTCACATGATGTAAGGGAAGCGAGGATATGATAGCAAAATTAGAGCTCTTTACGCTGGTCTTAACTTTTAAAACCAGTTTAAGAAGAACTACCGCGCGCTCATTCAACCCTAGTACTTGAGACGACATATCGGGGGGCTTTGGGGATCTGGTAAGCCCAGTCGAAGCCCACGCAGGGCCTAAATAGCCGGCGGGCAGTCCATTCCGAGCAATTAACGTGCCTACGTGCAGCCCACTTGTCATTACCTGCGAACTACAAACATGGCATGCAGATCTACGTTTGTTAGGTATGGTGACTTTGCTTTGGATGGACTGTCGCGATGGTAATTTGGGAGTTTACTTGGAAATATTTTTCATGTAGACACTCCAGAGATCATGGAAATTTCCGTTTAAAATTACCCTTTTAATTGAAAAAAGTACTTTGGCATCTCGAGAACTGAAACTTAAACCAACTTAAAATAACGTCAAAACACTGGTGTCAACGATTTCGTGGTTTACAACACAAATAAAGGATACTCGGAACGATGACGAGCAGAGGGGAAAATGTGGACTCGTTTGTATGGAGAAACAGTTACGCTAGCGGTCTTCTTAAATCTCATACTTATTTCCTTTGCTTTCATGATCACGATCACACATGTCGATAATGTCGATATGTGTCGATATGTTCACACACAAGTAACGCTACAACAGAAACAATCAGACAAACAAACAATCGATGTCACGGCCAGACGCCGCCGCGATTTTTCGTCGGTACTAATTACCATTAATAACAAACACGTCTATATTGTTGGGGATTATAATATAATTTGTTATCAAATGCATGTTTTGTAGTTGCTTCCCTTTATCTTACTATTCTTATTTATAGGATCAGTTGATTATTTTAGACCTGATCTCAACAATCATGCAGGCGACATTTTATGAAAGCGATCAGTAGGTACTTAGTTAATCTACCTAGTCTGTTGGTTTTTGCTATCCATCAGAAATCTTGAAGTGAAGAACTGAAATGGGTCATACACAGCAATTAGGTTTTTAGGTATTACGTCTGTCCTGTGGGCACCCACTAGTCCCACTACCCAGGGTTCAAGCTATATAAATTGGTTATCAATACTAACGGTAAAAGTAAACCCTAAATGGCTGAACAATTAAAGTCCGTGACTGATGATATAGGTACCTATATATTAGACATTCGCGCAAGAGCTAGAATGCCTTTAAATACAAGCATCATATGACTAGACGCAATTATATACGTTATACCTATTTTTGTATATATATGTAGTTATGTACTGACGGATTTACTAATGAGTTTTGGTTTATATCAACCGACCGGTTAATTGACTTATAGGTTTACCACTAACTCGGCGCTTGGAAAAGCTAGTTGTGCGGTGATAGTCGAAGATGGCTGAGTTTTTGGATTCAAACTAGTTGATATACATCTTTCTTCAAAACAGCTTCATACAGCACAGCGATCAACCGAAATGAAATTCTGCCAAAGATCTGCCGGACCACTGCACAGTGGATCAAACTCATAAACACTACTATTAGCGCCCTTGTGGCCAAACGAACGAATTTTACGCAAGCCGTGATGACCTGAATCGAATAATTTCATAGTCGCCGTGGGATCTTCGTAACGCTTTACTTTCTCGAATATTTACTTGTCATACGAGACGGCATTGTTTCGTCTTTTGTTTTGCACGGACGTTGACTTTTGGTAGAAATTTGGACTCCTATTGCGTCTAGTCATATAATGCTTGTATTTAAAGGCATTCTAGCTCTTGCGCGAATGTCTAATAGATACTAGATGATTCGGTACTAGTTATCAGGAATGACAATTTTTTTTATTATGCATTGTGGTCGTACAGAATAACTACAAAAAGTAATCGGCTATTCCGACTTATGTCATACTAGTTTCCTCATTTGTATATATGTTCATGTTATAATAGTTTCCTCTTTACTTTCGCATGATTGCGTGCTGGCGAGGGAGACAAGTTGATTACCGTAGGTATCGTTAACTATACGCCATGTGCATGTGTCTAATGCCCGCATGTCAACTAGACGTATAGACGACCGTTTTGGTAAGTGATATTAAAAATAATTTGGACCAGAAATTTAATAGAGTCCGTCTTCTGAATGGAACAGGGTGAAGCAGTGTCATTATATACGTCATAATTTTTTAGAAGTTTGACATTAACGATGACATTGGTCCGACTCTAAACGATAGGGTAAGAAATTAGAGGTCGATTATCGAAGCCTCGAAGGTCATCATACTCGTCATCTCTATACCTCTGCTGGATACTATATAAATATGTGTCGCTAACTTCTGTATTCCTTATTCTTCTCTTCCTTTCGACCCTCTCAGCAAATATCTACCAATATACCTTTTCTTAATACCAAAATCGCATAATCTGACAGATGCATTTACCCGAGTGTGAAGTTAAACGACTCATTTTACAAGAGGAAATTATTTGGTGGACTCTAACACATAACACAGTATTGTAGAATAAGGTCAGAGGGCCTTAAAGGTAGCGTCTGCCTCGCTACTCTTGCATATATCCAAGTTAAGAGGTGAACAGACGAACGAACTAAAGAAGTTGTAAGGGTCGTGATCAACTGATCATACTGATCATGCGCCGGCCGGGCCGCCACCTGTGGAAAGCCTAATTTGCATTGACCCATACAGCAAAAAAGGTACAGTAGAATCCGCTTATACTGACATCGAAGGGGAACTGACAAACACGTCATACTAACCGGATGTCATATAAAACTTAGTTGTACAACTTATTATTTTTGTTAAGTTGTCCAAATTAATCTCAAATTCCTTTGTGAGAGATATATGAGTTTTATTAAACTTGTAACAAATATCAACTTGTCACTGACAATCAAAACTAAAATACCTTACACGCCACAAACGCACCTAACGTCCTCGCAGGGAAAGACGTGGTGACGGCCACGAAACCCAGCGAAGGTGTCAGTATAACCGGACATAATTTCATGGAAATAGGATTTTTAGGTCATAGTAAGCGGTTTGTCACTGTAAGCGAAGTCATCTTATCCGAATTTGTCACTAAGAGGAGAGAGGGAAGCAGTGCAGGGCCCGCATCGGTTTGTTCAGTCACAAGAAAAGATGCGACTCTCAGAATACACAGCAGCTGTAATAAACATCTGAAAAGGATGTAAAGGCCAATGATGAATAAACAGATTCTACTGTATATACAAAACATGTTAAAGTGGAGTATAGGGATGATGACACATGTTGAATTTGATCTAGTATAATAAATAGCAAATGAGCAATTTATCACAATATTGTGGATATAAAAAAATATATGGAAATAATACAAAAATACTGCACATGAAAGTTTCAAAATTTAAGTTTTTTCCAGAAAGGAAAAAAGTAAGTAATTCGATTGCTTACTTTTATCCAAAAAAGATTGTATTGTATTCACCGACAAAATCGCAATTTTCTTGTTTTGTTCATACTTCAAGATGACTCTCTGTGACCTTGACGTCACGTTCACATATCAATTTGTTAGGAGTGTTTCGCGAGTGAAGTACGACTGTCGGTCTTTGACAATCATTTCTGACTTTAGTATTGCTTTAATGCAATGGGTTCCATATAGACATTTGATCCTACAAACAAACCAGATTGATTGATACCATAAATTTAATGAAAATTAGTCACATTGTGATGGCGCGAGGGCCTTGATCATACTTATAGTGATCATGCGCCGGGCGGGTCGCCAGTGTCACCACCTGTGGGAAGCCCATCTTCCAGGCGAGCGCGCTTCCTGCGGCGCGCCGCGGCGCGTGCGCAACGAGCGGCATAGAGTAACGCACCATTTTGTTTTATTACAGTTATAAAAATTATTACAATTCTTTTTGTATTCGAGTTGAAGACACGGGAAAACAAAATGTGTCTTCTTAATTTGAGCCTAAGTTATTAAATACAATAAGTAGAATCTACTGTATCTCAAGCAAACATAATAAATAAAGATAATGCTTTTCATTCCAGTATAGTCCACACCGACTTAATTTATGTTGATCATAAATAGGTAAACGTTTCCATCTTAAAATGTTGAAGATATGCAAATATGCCAATAGCCACAGCTAGTGTAGTACCTACCTAAATTCGCAGCCTCTGCCTTCTCGGCCCCCTAGTCTGCGGTCCTCGAACCAGTTGCGGCAAAAACGGCGCTCGCGCACGTGTCACCTGTTCCACTCGTCACGAGCGCCAACCAACTTACCCCTGCACCCAGAATGTCCACCATGTCAGCCTTTTTATTAGGGAAAAGGATTCGGTGGACTGCACTGTTACGTTGGTCGTCCAGCCAATATACTCTTTAACCCAGCACCTCCACCATTTCAGGATTTTTACAAGGGAAAGGCATTTGGATGACCGCATTATTAAGTTGGTAATTTTTTTTATAAAAGTGGTAAATTTAAACTTTATTACGTTATGGTAAGGGTACTAAGGGTGGTTGAAGTGTGGATATCGATCGATTGGCATTTATTTGTTGTGCTTATAATTTTTACGTAAAATAAAATATGTGACTCTGAATCTTATTTAGTTTATTTCTTTTTAAAATTAGAAAATTCAATACCGTTTGGTCAAATACTAACATATAAATGACAGGTCAATTGGCCATTTTGCTACCGAATCGCCGTCATCTTGTACCAATTTTATACTAAAATGACAGATCAGTCGGAAAAATCGGGGCACTCGGGCTGTCATCATGACATTTTATTATTATGGATATAAAAATAAAGTTTATAGTATTTTTCATATAGCTTGGGTAAGATGGCAGCTGTCATCCCCATACAATTTATAGGTAGGTTTAACTTAGGGTTTTTATCCTTCAAAGCGTACGTACTTTACACAATTATAACTATCAACCAAATGGCTAAAAATTGAGTTTACTTAAACTATCTATATAACTTCAGTAGGTACCGTTTAGTATGGAGTTTTATACAAATAATGGAGATTTATGCCATGCAGCATTCTTCAGGTCATAGGTCTGTATTGCAAAATACCAGACCATTGTGACAGGTTAACTGTTCGCAGTGGACAATGGCGAGGTATTTATGCACCGAAAGACAACAATCACATCATCTATGATTGTTAGTTACGATTGTTAGATTGACATGTCAAATGTCAATAAAAACAACACAGGGGTTTTCTTTCTAGAATATGTGGGTGAATCAACTTTTTGGCCGACAGTTTCGACTGTCCCTTGCGGTACACTAAATGTCTCTGAAGTTACCAAGAAATCAAAGCTTCTAGTTTGTGGTTTGTTGGGGCCTTGAATGTTTTAAATCTTCTTCTTATTTTCATCTATGGATATTAACACTATAGAAAATATGTTTCCTTAATTTGATGTTAATTAACCACAGGATATGCCCCTTCGTTTCACTTTTTCAAGAGTTAGGAGGCATTAAAAAAATCTATGTAAAAAGATTTTCCATAAAGTCAAAATACAGAGAAGAAATGTGGAATAATTTGTAAGTTTCTATGGGGAAGCTGTCGTCCACTAAACCATCCAACACAGTTACATACACTCTTCCTAATACGCAACGCTGCATTCCCCACACACCAGCATCAGATCTCCATACGCGCAGTATCAGCGCATGATCCCGCGATCTTCCCACGGCGCGGCAGCTTCCCTACATTGTGACGCAAACGTGGGACTTGCGTCATACACATGCTCTAGCTAGTGTTACGAGTACTTGGGGTTTTGACCACTCGCTAATGCGGAAAACTATACTTTGGGTATTGACCATTCGCAAATGCGGAAAACCATACATGGGGTTTGACCATTCGCAAGTTGTGGAAAACTATAAGAACGCCTTTCCACTGGACGGACGGACAAAATAGGACGTTTATTCTCTTCAATTCGGTGCAAAGTTAGCTTAGATAGACAAAATCAACAAAACATACTTACTATTATTTTCAATCGAATGATACAATTAGTGTGGGTAATTTTTAAGAAATTTTCAGGAAACCACATTTTAAGTTTTGTCCCTATTCACCCCAGCCATCTCTATTCCCCCGGTTGACGGTACTAAATTAAACAAATGAACGTATCGTATATCGTTTACGTCGCGGCAAAAAATTTATAAGAAATCAGGACACTGGCCAGTAAAGTCCAGCAAAAAAATAAAATCAAAACTCCATATCAAAATACCGGCGCTTCTGCCTGCCACTCGCCTCGCATTCCTTGTTGATTTAATATTTATGCGATCACTTATCGATCCTCGATCGATATCTGGCTCAATAAGGCCAGGTCAAGTTCAGCAGGCTACCTGCAGCATTCGGAATTGGATAATCTTATATTATGTATAAGTATTGATTTGGTTATAATACATACCTATGTATTGACTGGACATCGTAGTGCATCTCACTCGTAGTTGTTCAGGAGGACTAGGACTTAAACATTGATCTCACAGAGTATGGCTAAATACCGTATGAGTTTAAAAAATCATATTTATGATTATAGTACCTATTTGCCCGCAGCTTCGTCTGCGTTATTATCTCTATCCCCATACAAAATTTTCTTCGAAATCAGTTCAGCGGTTTAATTGTGAAGAGGTAACAGACAGACGGACAGACAAGATTAATTTCGCATTTATGTATCATATTATTAGGTAATAGGGATGATTTCGTTATAACTTGGTTATAATCTCTCAAATCATACGACTAGTCATAAACAGTAAAATGAGGTTTTATTCCCACCTGACCTAACCATGTTGCGAATCGAGATGTTATGTTAGATCGTCATAAGTTGTGACATATGGCCACCAGCTGATCTTTTATCAACCTTATCAGAAAGACATAAGGCATACGAATGTTCAATGTATTGGTGTTGTTGGGAGCGCGTGGGAGAGCCCAAGACGGCGTCTGACGTCATCTGTGACCGATGCTCGTCTGCTTAAACTGAACGTGGAATAGAATCAAGTTCAAGAAACTGGGCTTTGAGTTCTTCCCGTGTCGGATCGAGTGTTGGTCTGGGACGGAAAGGGATTCTCGGGAAATTCTATTGGAAAGGTACCTGCGAGCAAGGAACTAGAATAGCTAATAGCCATGCTACGACCCTATAGGAATTGTGCCACGAGCGACTCAACTCTACTGCGCGTATGTTGACAACGTCAAATGTTTGTAGGTATATTCTGTCACTGGGTATACGAGTATCTAGTGCTTGCTGCGAATGTGTAGATAGTTGGAGGAAATTCAGTCAGGACAGGATCAAGATCCTTATCATACACAGGCAAGAGGTTAACGTTTTTCAAATGTTATGCTTGTTCTATCCGGCATTTTACCCCGAAGTGCGAAACTTTACAAACACCGACAATGCAACATCTGGTGTCCGCATGTAGACTAATAATGTTTATCTGCCGGTCCACAGGTAACGGCGACCTGTGACCACCTGGCTCGCCGCCGCCAGCCGTGGTGGCCATTCTCATCTTTTGGACTCGTGGGGAGATAAGGGGTACCTGCTCGAATAGCGGGAACTGAGCACGGAGGTATCTAAAGAAAATGACAAAAATAGTGGTAATGTTCTTGGTTTCAAATAATTATTACCTACTTATAAATATTTCGAACTGTCGTTTTAGTACCTACGTATATGGGGTATAAAATAAAAACCTTTGGTTAACATACACTTAAGGGAACATTTTCTGTTTGTCACTTACCTAATGTAATAGAGTAGTAACTATGTATACGTCACTACAGAAGCCATGTACTGCTGCGCTGCTGCATATGTTTGATGGTTGAATTGTCAAATGTCAACCTTCAACAATTTAGAGTCAGAATAATGTAGGTACAGTACAGTATATACACCGTACATCACCTATTTATCAAATTCGAGGGATGAATTATAAAATGAAATAGATATCATACACCAAAGAAAATTGACCAATTCCACCGGGATCGAGGGATGAATTTGCCTTAGACTTTACTTATACACATTCTCCACAATCAATGGATCTTAAGTTTAGATTAGACAAGTCCTAGGGTACCTAGCTCCGCGGCACGGCACAGATCTAGCCCGAGCTAGGACTCATCCCACGCGCTTCCTGCCCGGCGGGAAGTGACGTCACGCGCTCCACTTTCACAATACACGCGAAGGATTCCTAATCAACACTTTGCTTTAATCTAAAGTGGCATGCACAAAACAATTACGCAACATACTTAAACTAATATACTATATCAAATACCAAGAAAACATGTCTTGAATTTTAATCCTTTTTTTTTTAATCTTTATTTAGGAAAAAAAAGGCCTTCGTCGCTGACCTCTCTCTGCAGCTTGTACATGAGGTACAGTCAGCAAAAGTATTAACCCCCTTATTCCCAAACGTCTGCTAAGATCATCAACGACATCAACTGATTAGCAGTTAGCAGCCGTTTATGAATAACGCCATAAGTTTGTATAGCGATGTTGGATTTGACGTCAATTGAGGCTGGTGGCGGCAGACCGTGCCCCAAATCGGACACTACAAGTCCACTAGGCACACTGTCGCGGGCGGATTGCGACAACAGTCCTAAGCAGGATATAACCATTGACTGTGAGTCACCGACGTCTACAGGTGGACTCAGGGGCCGTGTTCCAGTTTGGCCGTTTACAGTGCCGATATTAAAAGAATATGTAAGTTCACAGCCAAATAGGTCAAGTACGGGCGTTCATAAGCTAGGGCTATACTTACAGACTGATTCGTCGCTTCGATCTGTCTGGGGGACAAATCTGTCAATGTACAGTCAGCTGCAGAGATAATTGACCCGTGCTGGATACAAAATAGACAAATAAGTATGTACATTAAAACATTTTTCAAAATGGGGTCAACTATTCGCTGCAGCTAATTGTACTTTTATGTTATGAATTAGGCTCAGATGTGGTTGCGGAGAGATCTGTGACTAATTTTCTCTACACATACTCTATACTGTATAAGTGTATACATTGAATGACTTTTCCTCCAGACATATGGTAGATACCGGGCTGCGAACAAAATTAAATGGTCAGTATTTACTTACCTACCCATTTTTTTGATACAGACCAAAACTACATATTATATAGGTATGTACATTATTAGAAATCAAGCCCTAGTATCGTTAACTTTTGGGGATTAAAGAGACAAATGTTGTTGTTCTGATGTGTGGGTATGGGCTACTAGGTAGTAGCTAGGTATTACTCGTAGTACTAGTAGTACTACAAACTACACACCACAATAATGTACAGGTAAAGTCCGAGCCCATTCACCTTTGTACAACCCAAACACGTGCGACAACAATAGATCGCAAACCTTCACACCACACCTTATCTATTGCAATTTAAAACAGATAACCATGCTGTTTAAGCTGTTTTGGCTGATGGCAAAGCAATATCCATTCTAAAATAGCCTTTATTACGATCCTAATAAGGTTTTCATCTATTTTATGGCAGTCGGGTGAAGAGATAAAAGTCGCTTTTATTTTATGGTTATAAGCTGATTTTGTTTTTAATTGTTTTGCTTCGTTGAGACTGTTTAGATAAGCTGTAAGCGCCAGATGTTTGGAGTCGTTTAGGTAAATGGCTTATTTAGCAAATGATTTAGATAATCTGAAATTTCTCATTAGTCATGTCAAACGCTTAAAAGCTACTTAAAGCAGTTAAAAGCTACTTCTATATAGCTTTCTATATTCGAGAAAAATCTATAGCAGATATTGTTGGATATGGCGTGCTACATCAGTATTGACGAATTCGTTAACTGCTACAAGTCACTGACCCATCTACACTATTGTCAAATAAATTATTTTAAGTAGAGGAAACATCCGCATTGCATGTTATTGTAATTTGTGATATTACCAATGTACCTAATTAATAATAATGTATAGTACTTATAGGATAAGAAAATGACATGTAAATCTTTTTAACAAGCTTTTATTAGGTCGACCTGTATGTAACTATGTAATGGAATCTTGCAAGTTAAATTTGATCCACTTCCCGGTTTCCGATTGAGCTGAAACTTTGCATACTTACACATGTAAGTCGGGTGACAATGCAATATTATGGTACCATCGAGCTGATCTGATGATGGAGACAGGACGTGACCATAGGAACTCTGCGATGAAACAACGTAACCTAATTGTGTTAGGGGTTTTTAGAATTGTCTCGATGAGTATTAGTTGTCTGTCGTAAGAAAAGTACAGTCAGCGATAAAAGCTTGTACCAAAAATGAAATTTATGCCATAAACTTATTATATGTTTATCAATAAATGATATATCTTTCTATCTATCTAGCTTAGTTGGTTGTAATTTTTCCTTCAGTATATAATGTACTTGAAGATAGGTGTAAATTATGACTATTGTGAGCAAGTTTGTAAGAGCACATATTTGTCGATTACTAATAAGACATACCTTATCTAGTTGAGTTTCGGTTAGTCATAGTTGGCCATTTTCTCCTTATACGTATTACCTACGTCGATATGATATGCCTAACGTACGTTCCGTAAATATTAGATAATTACATCGGTATTTATGACTATTGGAGATTAAATATTTTTCCCATTATGTCATGTGTAACTAAATTTGTAATTTACGCACCTAGCTATTACCTACAATACCACTCAGCAATATGAATCATATACGTAACGGTTGTTATACACAAATATAAAGCAATATTAATAAAATAAAACTAATAACCTGGTATCAAACATAAGAAAGGTAATTTATACTCGTTTATATTTAAGTAAGTAGAGTTTCTCGCTACAACAATCACCTAATAATCATACGTGTTGTAAAATAAAAATATCCCAAAAATATATGCCACGCTGTTTTGGCTCTACATATTTTAACATTCATCTTCCTTAACATTATCTCTAATATTTTGGCGCGTTTCTTTTTGCAAGATATCATTGCAGGTGTAAGATTATCCAACTGAATAACTAAAGCCAGCATAAAAAAATGCCGCGTGTCTAAGATGAAAATATCCTTTAATCACTACTTCGAACAAATGCCAAACATAATGGCAAGCATCTGCGCTCGCGCCGACCTACTTACTTGTACTGCAGACCTTTTCTGCATTTTATAGAGCACCTGGCAGTTTGGGCACACGACACATGACGGACTCATAAGCATAACTAGTAGCGTTTAGCGTCACTGTCTTAATGCCATGTTTGAACTTAATGGTAAGGTCAATGTGGCTAATTTGGTCATGGGCCTATTCCGTCCACGAGCGTATATATATTTGATTTTCAATCATAGGAAAAACACCATCTGCTTTTGTTTGCTGAAACAGGCTGAAACTAAAAGCAATCGTTGCTTTGTCGATGAAATTATCAATTTGGTTCGTTGTTCCAGAAAAACGCTAGTAGATGGAATAGTCCCAATGACGGAATTAGCCACATTGACCTTAAGTTAAGTTTGTTAGGTCGTTGTACAGCCAGTAGACTATTACTCAATCAAAATATCTACCATTCTCTAACAGGTTCAAAAAAAGAGATTTGGCAGTAATTGAATCATCTAGCCTAGTCGGTAGTGACCCTGCCTACTAAACAGGAGGTCCCGGGTACGAATCCCGGTAAGGGTATTTATACAGTATATACCGTCGTCCAGTAGGTACCCACAATACAAGCCCTATTATGAGCTTCCGTTTTGATGTTCTATGTTGATGATTTTAAATTTTTACCGTACCTTCGGTTCCGTACCTCAAAAGGAAAAAAAGGAACCTTTATAGGATCACTCGTGCGTCTGTCTATCTGTCTGTCTGACTATTCCCCTCCTTTATCCACGAAATTCCCGGTCTAAAATTTTGAAAAAAATACACATAATAGTTCTTTACCTATAGATTGCAGGAAAACCTATTAGAAATGTGCAGTCAAGCGTGAGTCGGACTTAATGTACGGAACCCTTGGAATTCGAGTTCGACTCGCACTTGGCTGGTTTTTTCAGTCTATGATAATTCAAGGAAAAACTTCTTACGAAATAGCTGTTTCCGATTCAAGAATCATCCTATTCTACTCTTTAGGAAATGAAATCATCAAAGGAAATATTTATCGTATACTGATTCAACTATTCTAACCCATTAGGCTTCTGATTCAGTTGTTACGTAACGTTGTCGAAGTTAAGGAGGAAACGGAAAATTCTCGTGAGTCAGGAGGATGTTGGCCATGTAGCGCAATCATACACTTCATACAATCACACAATCGGGCAATCATACAATCAGCACGCGCGAGTGGCGCCTATGTGCGCCGAATTATACGGCGAGAGGGGATAATGGCCACTGTTAAGAGTCTCACCAACCCGCCGTCAAAAAACCTCTCTCGTATAATCGAGGTTACGCTCTCATTTTGAAACGGGGAGCTGAAATAAGATGAAATTTGGCATCCACATTTTACATGTATACCCCCTACATATATAACCCCTCTCGCCCCTGCGCTAGGCGGCGCCATTGATTATTTATATTTCGCGTGATAACTCTAGGTACCGCACCAACCTACAAATCTTTTAGGTTGCAGAGTGTTATGAATACTTACCGTTTAATGGATTCCTACAAAAAAAAAACATAAGACCCAAAATATGCGAATTCCTACTTCTTAATAACTTGATAACCCACTTAACCGAGGTAAATTACAATACCTATACTGCATCCTGACGATCATTCTACCCGCACAACAGCCGTAACATTTATTGGAAAACCCATTCAATTTTGTACCGTATTCTCGGGTAACAAGTTCCAAATTAAAAGTAGTTTTACAATGGCTGTTAGGACGGTTACAGGTTAAGCAGAATGATTGCATTATAAAAATGTTTGACGCTTGACTCATGCACCGAATTGCATGAATTCTTACGGCAAATATTTACCGCGTTTACTGAATACTTACTGTTATTTAGGAGATCGTATTATGACGTCGCAGGTTGATTGTGTTTGTTTTAGGTAATTACTTAGTTTTAAATAGAGGCTATTTTATTAATTACCTATCAGTTTAGTACATGTAGAGTCTGTTTGCAAAGAGAAGAGTCGTGGAATGTATTGGGCCCCATACATTCCACGACTCTTCTCTTTCCGCACAGACTCTACAGTTATTTTTAACACATATTCACAGTTATTGGAATTAGGTAAACTCTGAAGAATGGCACTTGGCATGTAACTTTAAATTTGACACGACAGGCGAGGGAAAATGTCCTCTTTTTTAGTGTTCCATACAAAACTTTTTTTATTATTTTAATGGCGGTTACGGGACTTTTTAAGCCAGTGTCACAGTGTGGTCAACTTTTATTAAAAGTCGCCAGACGATAGCGCGAAGTGCGCGAACGTACTATCATTATGATTAGGATTTTTTTGACTGATAAAATGTACGGATTAAAGTCGCATGGTAAGTCTCGGAGCTGTTTAGTCCAAAATTTAGCCAAGTCGTTAACAGTATAGGTACCTACCTACCATTGTCGACGTTGAGTCTGGCGTCCTCGCCGATATGTGGCGTCTTATTGCGACATGGATGCAAGTCGTTACTAAGTCATTAAGCTGCTGCAGAAAGTAGTTTTAGCGTCCATTCAACGACGTGTGCGTTATCATTGTTGTACGTGTAGGTCTGTAGGTACCTAAATTGATGGTATTACGAATAAAAAAGTGTTTTATCCCTAATCTATAATTAATAAATAATTATTAGAATGAGTTTGACTGCAGGTTTTATGATTTGATGGTTTTGAATAATAAGGAACTGTTGTTATTATAGGATAAAAACTTATTTACGTACTCTATATAAGTAAATAAGTTATTCGGGCCCATATACCTACTTACCTAGAGATTAAAAACTCTTTATTAATATACTTCGCTCTGCTACGAGCTAGCCGCGATGGAATTCGCACAAGTGTTGCTAAATAACAGGTAGAGTGGACTCTGGCCGTGCGTAAGTGTGCGACCACTATGCGCATGCGACGCTATGCCTTATTGGTTTATTTTTATTGGTCAAGACAAGACCAACACGGTACTAGGATACAGTAGTGTGTTTTCCGGCTCATATTTACGAGTAGACTGTATACAATACCTATTTATTATTGTATGTTCATACTTACAGTCTAACTCATATTGATGTGATTCCAATATTATTCTTATATCGGTTTGATGTCAGCTAGTGCACGTTCGAACTGGCCTTTATTTCACACTATACCTAGCTGTAGGTAACAATAGCACAATATATCTACAATACACCAGGTATGGGCGGTATATCAATACTATCAATCAACGCCGGCAGCAATGTGGCGCGAAAATGCAGTCACAATTAGAATCCTTCCTTAAATTAGTATAAAATAATAGTTTACACAAGATTCGAGGTTGATTGTAACAAAACTTTCGATCTTTAGGTGTTTTGGCAAGGGTCTGATCATCTCTATCGGTATCTTAGCTTTATACCCCAATCAACAAGGTTGTTCACAGCACAGTTCAGTTTACCGACTCTACTTGTCCACCTCGTCGTTGGCCCCTTATGTAGAGATAATGCAGACGACAGTTGATTTAATTTTTCAATTTCAATTATTTATTTAATTCAAATCCAGAGATCCACAATATTGTGTGCATATAGTTTTTTATGCCTCTATATAAACAGTAAATGAAAGGAGCAGCGTACACGATTTAGAGCAATTTGAATGTAAATATTAGGTATAATAGAAGTAATCATTTAAATTGAGGACTGCACAGGAAGTTTCACTGCATACTCAAGATCAATTAAGACTGGTCGGTCATTTACTATCATACACTGTTTTCGTATATTATACATAAGGCTCAACAGCTTGCCCACTTCAGCCATTTTTATAAACTTTGTCTTAAAAATCCTTATTTGTTTTTACCGTCGTTGTTGACCGGGGTAAGCTGGAAAGTTGTTCCAAAAGCGTCTGCTTTCTAATGGCGACCGTGACGGCGACCATCGATCGATCCCGTCCCGGACCACGCAACCGACATTTACACACTTTTATTTCAATTACACGAATCTTACGAAGATGGGTACCTACCAGGGATGATGCGGATGCCGATTTTTTGACATCCGCGGATGCGGATGCGGATGCGGATTTTTAAAGGCTCACATCCGCGGATGCGGATGTCAAGATAGGTACATAAAAAACGTCAAATATTACATTTTACTAATTTTTGTTTCAAAAAACCGGCCAAGTGCGAGTCGGACTCGCGTTCCAAGGGCTCCGTACATTAAGTCCCGCTCACGCTTGACTGCTAATTTCTAATAGGTTTTTTTGGCTAATGACTAAATTATCTAGCAGTCTAGCACTTACGCCGATGCTAAGACGTTCCTGTACCGACCTGTTCCACATCCGCATCCGCATTAAATCCGCATCGATTTTATGCGGATGCGGATGCAGATGCGGATGTTGAAAATAATGCGGAAGTTCCGCGGTTGCGGATATTCGCAACATCCCTGGTACATACCTACCTACAACTCGGAGCTTACAAATGCGTGCATGTCTATTTATTGGCAGTGGTAGTAGCGAGCTGTAAATAAACTGCCGTTTGCTACACTGGACTTCGCAACTTTCCTGGTTACCTGCCTTAGGGTAACATTCCATTTCTGACCGCAGCTGCACTACTGGTACTGAACTCGTCGCTGTTACTGTCAATTTCCATAGTAAAATGAACAGTAGTGCAGCTGTGGATGGAAATGGACTGTCACCTTTACCTGTATAGCTAAGATGGCCGGCTCTTTATCATTTGTCACCATGGCTGTCACGTTCTAACAAATATGTAAGTGCGAAAGTAACGCATGGCATGACAGGTGATAAAAATGCGACCATGATAGCTGGTCTGGTTACGTCTTCCAATGTGTTGTTAATAGCTGTTAATTACCGACAATGTCACTGGTTATTTTTTCTTACGGTCTCTCTGTTGACCAAAAGCCTCTGTTTCACTCTTCCATATTACTCTGACTGCATTTCGTCCCGCCATTTTTTCGGAGATTTGAAATGGAGAATTTCCCAAAAAGCACAATGTTTCATTCTTATAACGTGTATATGGGTAGGCGCACAACTAATTGTATAAACAGTATTTTAACTTAAAAAAAAACTCAAAGTTTTAATGAAATATTTAAAAACATCAGGGTGGGTAGACAAGATGCCAATCGTTAACGCTCCGTAGCGTAGCGTAGTTATCTCTATCACTCCTCCGTATTAGTGCGACAGAGACAGTTGCGGTTCGTTCACTACGGAGCTTGTTTTGAAATGACAACCGTACCCTTCCTGTTTGAAAAATACTATAAGTAAGTCCCTAAGTATAATTTTTGCAGTATATGTTCATAATTCGTTTGGTTTTCGGCCTTTTAAAAGGGCTTCGAAACTGAGGAGATTAGGTACTAGGACTAGATAACACATTGAATGAACTTTCAACTCCTGACCCACACAAGACGTTTGGAGTCGAGATACTGTGCATTGATGGTGAAAGCGGTACCGGCGACCGCAGGGGTCGAGTTACCGGGGGTGGACTATCGACTATCGACCGGTGTTCGACGGCGTGTAAGCTTGCTTATCAAAGGCCACTTACAAATACAGACTACCATATTTAAAGCTGTTTTATTCCGGGTTTCAATATGTTCAGTCTTGCGGCACTTATGTTTGGATGCGTGCGCGATGTCTGTGCAGTGCTGCACGGATATGATGGTCGTTCTTATCTACGTGACAGCGTGACCCAAAGACGGACATGTACAACAAATGAATTTTAAACATGGGGCCACTTTTGGGGGGTAAATGAGAAAATTAAAAAATCAAGTTTTTCAAACTATACCGTGTTACAAATCAAATGAAAGAGGTTATTGTGAGAATATCAATAATACTATGGAAAGTTCTCTTACGATACAATACAAGTAGAAGCTTTCACGACTTTTATTAAGCCGCAGTCGGACTTTTTTAGGGTTCCGTACCCAAAGGGTAAAAACGGGACCCTATTACTAAGACTCCGCTGTCCGTCCGTCCGTCCGTCTGTCACCAGGCTGTATCTCACGAACCGTGATAGCTAGACAGTTGAAATTTTCACAGATGATGTATTTCTGTTGCCGATGCCGCTATAACAACAAATACTAAAAACAGAATAAAATAAAGATTTAAATGGGGCTCCCATACAACAAACGTGATTTTTGACCGAAGTTAAGCAACGTCGGGCGGTGTCAGTAAGTTAAGTACTTGGATGGGTGACCGTTTTTTTGCTTGTTTTTTTTTAGTTTATTTGCTCTATTTTTTGTTGATGGTGCGGAACCCTCCGTGCGCGAGTCCGACTCGCACTTGGCCGGTTTTTTTAATTGACTTGTTTATATTTCGATTACAGGTTGCAAGCTCCCGCGACCCCCGGTAAAGTGCCTCGTGCTTTACCACGGATCGACCGCCAATAAATCAATAGCGATCAGGTGCGCGCGCGCAGCGGAACGCAGCTGACGGTCACGCGCCGCCGCGGCCGAGATTACATGTCCACCTGCTCACACCTGTCGGGATTCCTGACGGGAATAGCTGCGCGCTTGTGACACCCCTAGAGAGCCATAGGCTACGATGACTGCATCAGGTGGGCCGTGAGCGTACATGTCCCCCTGCTCACACATGTCGGGATTCCTGATAGAAATGGCTACTCGCTTGTGACACCTTTACAGTTCGAATATTTATCTTATATTTATAAATATCGTCATCGAGTACCACAACACACGTCTTATTGAGCTTAAAAATACCACAGTCGCTGTGGCCGAAATCGGTTAGGAGCACCATCATCATCATCATCATCATCAGAGCTTACTGTTGGAATTGGTCGATTTGTGTAATGGCTCCTCTACACGATGGGCCAACGCCGGCCACTCTAAGGGACACATTTATGCGTTAGAGGGAGCAAGTGATATTGCTATCTCATTCTACCGCATGGCTGCGTCCCTTGGAGTGGCCGGCTTTGGCCCATCGTGTAGAGGAGCCGTAAGATTGTCCTATGTGTAGGTAATTTTTTTTTGTTTAGCGTAGAGTAGACAAACACTACTTACGAGGGGCGTTCAAAATATTCTCGGTATTGATATCTTACGACCTCTTCTAAAATTTCTTTCGTTACTGGCCGCTAAGGTTTATTCATTGACATTAAAAAAAAGTATAATTCGAACCGAGATAGTCTTTGGTTTTTCTGCAATTGCTGAACAAACATGAACATCATGTGCGAATTGACAATGTTAACTAAATTAGAACATCGATGCGTGATAAAATTCTTGACAAAACAGGGTAAAAATCAAAAAACCATAAAAGAGGAAATGGATTGTGTTTACCGTGAGTCTGCTCCTTCTTTATCTACCATTCAAAAGTGGTCAAGCGAGTTTAAACGCGGAAGGGAGAGTATTGAAGATGACCCTAGACCTGGCCGGCCTGTAGTAGCTACTTCACAAGAAAATATTGATAAAGTGGAAAAACTTATATTGGAAGATGATCGAGTGAAGGTAAAATCTATAGCACAAGTAACCAATCTCTCTATTGGTACCGTACATGATATTATACATGACCATCTTAATATGTCAAAAGTAAGTGCAAGATGAGTTCCGCGAATGCTGACTCGGCTTCAAAAAGACATGCGTGTAGCTTGTTGTTCCGATTTTATTGACCTGTGCGGTGAAAATCCTGATGAGGTGCTGCAAAGAATAGTTACTGGAGATGAAACCTGGGTTCATCATTATGACCCAGAGAGTAAACAAGAGTCCATGCAGTGGCACATTAAGGGTTCAGCTCATCCCAAGAAGTTCAAGGTCATCCCTTCAGCTGGCAAGGTCATGGCCACGATATTTTGAGATTGTGAAGGAGTATTACTAATCGATTATAAAGAAAAAGGTGTAAATATCACAGGACAGTACTACGCTAACATTCTACGTCAATTAAAGGATGTAATTAAAGAAAAGAGGCGAGGAAAGTTAACCAAAGGTATTCTGCTTCTGCATGACAACGCCCCCGTCCATACTGCTCATATTGCCAAGGCAGCTATTGTTGAATGTGGGTTTAAAACTGTTACTCACCCACCGTATAGTCCGGACTTAGCCCCCAGCGACTTCTTTTTGCTCCCCAATCTTAAAAAGGATCTGCGTGGAAATAAATTTTCTGACGATGAAGCATTGAAGGCGGCAGTGGAGGAGCATTTTTACACGAAAGATAAAAAATATTTTTACGAGGGATTAAAAAAAATAATTGATCGATCTTTTAAGTGTATGAACATAGGGGGGGAGTATATTGAAAAATAAAAATATCAAACTTTTCGTACTTGTTTGTTTTCATTCTCATACCGAGAATATTTTGAATACCCCTCGTACTATACTTATTTTTTAAGCCACAAAAAGAGGCATAAAACTTATATTTTTCGTTTCGCAGTTAAAAAAAGCCATAAAAATACTAACAAGGTCACTAAATTTTAACCCCGATCCTATTTCAGATATCCCTGTAATATAGTGTTTATAAAAGAAAACCACCACGTTAACACATTTGAGAACTATTTAAAAACAGGGCAATTTAGTAGCGATTAACCCGATACCTGCTGATTGATGTGAACGATCGAGATTCAAAGAAATAAATAAATGATTGATTGATTGATTGATTACAGCTGAAACAATGCGGTATTGTAGCGGTGGAAGGGTTAATTCAGCCCATAGAGTACAGACTGTTGAGAGTAGGTAATATGTTTCAGAGGCGGCACGATGCGCTTGAAGTTACGTAGGTAATACCTACCTATACCTACTCCTGTGGGTCTCAGTGAGTCTCTTCCGATTCTAATGAGTTCTGCGGGCGCAGCATGGTTCCATTTTTATCGCCTGTCACTATGCCCGTCACTTTCGCACTTACATATACTTGTTAGAACGTGACAGGCATGTGACAGGTCTAAGTTGTTGCTTATTCTACAGAATGATTATGTTATCTCTGACCAAACTGTGAGGGGTGAATATGTAGATCATACTGAACAACTTTTACTGTGACCCAAACCCTAAAATGGCGAAAAAATTGTGCTATCTCTGTCTGATACATTTCGGTGAGGCAATGTTTTCTATAGAACAGCTGATTCTGTTATCTTCTTTATTGTATCCATATAGGCTGCTAGTCGTATTCATTAATCAGGAGGGATTATTAGGATAATTAGTTGGCTAAAAAAATCTGAAAAAATGTCAAAGTAGCGTCTGGCCATATCTAGTCAATTCTAGTCTATGGTCATCTGATCAACCCTTTCCCGCGACATTCCCTTACTCTCCGTTGTAATGAGTAATAATTGGGGAGGGTGGGGCACGACGGATCCGTCGGAGGGTGCGCCAAGGTCAATGAGTTATTCATTGAGTGTGACCTTCAATTTGTACTCCTAACATGCTAATATAAAATAAATATATGTATAAAAAATATAATTATGTCTAGTGTAATAATTATTGTAGGGATTTGGGCAACAAGGGATTGAATTTTTCCTGCGAGTGTTTAGTTTGAGTAGGTACCTATTGAGAAAACGAAGTATTCTAACTAGAAAAGTCCCGCAAACACAATATCTACTTGCCTCAATGTCTAGTCTATCATAAACTAGGTAACTTTATCACTTCATCAGGGGGCCAAGCCAAGATGACAATCGTACTTACATCAACAAACTGTCGTACAACGAAATGTCACGTGATCATTTCCATACATTATTTCACTTACGATTGGCGTTCTCTATCAACAATTGTCGCTTGTCACGAGAGATTTTGTATATGCCTTCAGGTACATTGTAGGTACTTTGTTATGCTTACCTTTTTCCGATAAAAAAAGCTTAGTTGTACCTAGATTTTTGTAATTAAATAAGTACCTACATATAAATATAAAAATACTAGCGACCCGCCCCGGCTTCGCACGGGTTAACAAATTATACATATACCTTCTTCTTGAATCACTCTATCTATTAAAAAAAAACTGCATCAAAATCCGTTGCGTAGTTTTAAAGATCTAAGCATACATATAGACAGACATACAGCGGGAAGCGACTTTGTTTTATACTATGTAGTGATAGTGATCAGAAGGAAGGACGAAAGAAAATGATTTTTCTGTTTACTCCACTCAGAGTCGCTAGACTAATCTGAAACGCCGAAACTTCGGCTCTGAAGGGCCGTAATTTATGTATGACTCGATTTCGCAAGGGCCGAAACATTTGCCGGACAATAAACAACGAAATAAATGGCGTTAGCCGGGATGCCGGGAAACAACCACCGAGTTAGGCTTATCTGCCGAATTGCGTCTAGCCGTCTAAATAGCCTAGTGCAGGTCCTCCCAAACTTTTTTCATTCTTTATTATTCACTTAAATTTACCTCGGACGTTTCGAGGACGGCGTTGTCCCCGCGGTCTCGGAAAAGACAGTCTACTAAATTTTGAAAATATTCATACAATTATTGAATCTGCTCACGAAATTTCACACGGATTAGATTCGACAAATTTTATGAGCAAGTTCAAAAATGATATATATTTTTTGTTGATCGCATTTTTGAAAATTTTTATACCGAGGAGTCATTAGGGGTTTGCGAAGACTACAGTAGAAGTGTGCATGTGGATATATTATAACTCTGCTTAGCGCCGGCGTTGTCCCGAGACGTCACGAGTGTCGCGACTCAAGTCGCACAGTTTGGGAAGCCCTGGCGTGGTGTTTGGCAGATGTATACGCTATGGTAACCTTAATTTATTGCGGAAACGTACGCACCATAGACTACAAGTAGCATTTGAACTTTGAAAATCTGACGTTGATTTGATATCGAGAAGGGACCTCGTGCGACGTGCGGATAACGATAGTTATGTATATCACCATGTCGAGTCACTTTAGAATGTCGAATTGGTCTTCTTGCTTTTAATTGTATCTTGATGCGAGCAATACGTATGCAATCAATCAATTAAATAAATACCTGATTTTTAAAATACGAATACCGCTCAAAATCATTTGCCTTTCAAATATCATATGGCAGTCGCTTTCAAACCTGTGGTTGCGCCAATGACACCCCTGTAAACAAATTTCTATGCAAGGGGTTATTTATCTCTGCAGCTCACTGTACCTAAGCACCTAGGGTTTGCACGACGGATCCGAAATTTATGGGAAGATCCGCGGATCCGGATCCAGATCCGGATAATTGCATACATTTCGGATCCAGATTGCAAACCCTAACTGCACCCAATGCGTACTTAGTTTTTTCAAGATAGCCTGCAGAAATGATCACTTTCCGCATGGCAAGGAAGTCACGTATGGCCTCGCCTTGAACAGACAGAATAATTATGATAAAATAAATAAATGTATGGCCACGCGTTGAGAGAAAAGCCACATTACAGGGTAGCTTGGAGAGCACTAGTCAAGAGTGTCCACAGTCGACACGTGTCCCTCAGCTATGAGGATACGAATTCTTAGAAGAAGTACCTAAGGGTCCAAGAAAGTGGACCCCAAGCTCCTTCAGAATGCAACCAGAAAGCAGAATGAGAAAAGGCCTGCAAACTTGCTAATATGACTGTGTTGTGGCTTGTGTCAATATTACATGCAGTCTCAAGTGTTCTTTATACGTGTTGGGGATTTCTCTGAGTCAATTTATTGTATTTGCCGTGATACTTGCGTCCCTGTGAGTCAGGTATAGTTGAACAATATTGCTCGTTATCAACGCATTGGTTACCTACTTATTTATAAATCCACATTAGTCTATGCGTATTATTCAGGGGTCGTAGTTAGATTAAACTGTCATTCAATATCAATCAATTAAATAGTCGTAAAGCGGAAACTATATTATATAATTATGTGTGTGTATAATTTCTATATTTAATATTATAAAGGTCAACATCTTAAAATGTTTAAGCTAATTTGCTTTTTCAATACTTACACAATGAAATATTAAATGTAAAGAAAACCTTCTCATTTAACATAATTATATTTTGTATTTTATGGTACAGCGCCCACAACAACTACATTGTGACTAGTTTTAGGCGTACATATTTATATTATGTATCGTTAACTTTCGGAGGAAGGAGTAAAAACTTTTCTTTTTCTGCTATTGTAGAAAAAAAGTTGACGTCAACATTACAGTTTCTCGCCAGGAAGCATTTTTCTTCTTCCTCAAAAATAAATCCTATAAAAACCCAGCCAAATAAATTAAACTACCAACTTCCTTCACGGTTGTAGTTACAGCCTTACCAATGTTACGTGACGTTTTTGACAGTTCGTAATGCAATGGCATAAAGTTTAAAATCGACCCTTTTAGGACCTTCTAAGTTGTTGGGCGGTACTGTCTGCAAAGTTTCTTCAATTGCTCGTCACGTACCACAAAAATCCACTCAAATTCATAAGTTGCTTTTTCACTATGATATATCTTATGAATAGAGATGAGAACGTTACATATAGTAGACCTACTACGAGGTGTATTTTCGGGCAGTGTTGGTGTGTGGCGGCGCATCCATAAAAGCCGATTCCCACCGGCTTGCCTGTTTTTGGACGTTTGAGCAGAGTTGTAAATTAGCCCCGGCTTGCCTATGGATATGTTTGACGCGCCGCCACTGTGGTGTAGTGGCAAATGTTCACCTGACATTAGCTCAACTATACCTACATATACCAATAACATTTATGAAATAATCCCAAGAAATAAATATTATCTGAGATATAAGTATCTTGCCGCTCCTCTCATTTGTCTTACTGCTGGTTGTTTTTGTTTTTTTTTTCTGAGTTTGTTCTCATGTATGAAATATTTCACCTTAGAATAGGCTATAATTTCACGTAAAGTAAGATACTTATTCTAAAGTTGGGTGGTTTTACGATACTCTTTTTTAATTGTCATCATACACCATCATCGATATCGTTACAAACATGATCACATGTTAATCTCACATGTATGTTAATCCGGGTTTCTCTGTGGCCAACAATGGCGGCTGTTCCCATAGTGCTGTCAATATGCACTTTCGCTGATAACACCGTCGCTGCGCAGGCGACGCGACTCTTACGCCAACTTTACAAGACGTCTACAGTTCTACGAGTAGGGAAATTATTATTCCTTCATTCTAAATACCCTTATACAAACATTTGTCGAGAGCCATGGGAAGTAGCGAGGACAGTAGCAATAGATGTAGTGTGGGAACGATCCCTATTTTGTCGGTTTTTGGCACGTCGAGTCAAAAGAACAGCAATTAAATACCTCTTACCTAATACGATTAAATGCGCGAGTAAGTAGTGTGTGTGTGTGTGGTCAGAGAGGGCGACATGGTGGCAGCGCGAGGATGGTAACATAATCTATTTGGTTTGGACCTATCTACGTACCATTCCAAAACTCTATTTCTAAATTCTTGGTGACGGGGTGCTCAATGAAACAGGATACGTGGGTATATTTAAAAACATTTTTATTTTCTTCGCATTACAAATAACTTACAAACGTACGAGTTTACATTATTCATTTGTACAAACACTTGTATAAAACTTATCAATTTGTATTGCTTTTTTCATGTTTTTCCATTTCAGAAAGAGTATTAATAGGTAGGTAAAGTACATACATTTTAGCAGAAAAAGAAACACATTTTATTAAGACATGGAGGATCTCAAACCTAAGTTAATAAAAACAATACCTAATTTCGAATTGTTTATGCAATAACTTCAAAACTGTGAAAAAGAAAACACTTTTATTTTTTATTTTGTTGTTAAATAAACATAAAAATATCGAAATTGGTAAAAGGTAGGATAAGGGTTTTAATTAAATTATAAATCATGCAATTAAAGGTTGACAACAAAACTAAACTAAAATTACATCAATAATTCAAAAACCTACTTAACATAGTTTTACTTCAAGGCAATTTTAATACTAACGTTATATTACTCTTACGTTATTTACATTTGAACACACGTTATCAAACTGTAATACAAAATAATAAAATTATTTGTACTTATCTCTTTATGATACATTTTTAAACTAAGTTAACTTATTCTAAGTGGCAAAGTGGGATATGTCTTAACATATAAGATATGGTTATTACGTACAAAGCGTTAGATATGTTATAATAATCCAAATAATTTAAAGCTGCCATTTAAATATACTTACGAACCAACCTAGAAAAATAGATAGAATTGCATACTCTAACCTTTTTCTCTCTATTTATCTAGACAGGGCAACATAGGCCACACGTTTCGTTAATGCTATATTTCGCACGAAAGGACGTTTCAGAGCAAAACCACGTAACTTAAGCCTTTTTGTAGTCGTAAACATAAACACACCCCTTTAATCCATCATGAGGAAAGGTGCTGCCATGAATAGGACGTCACATTTAGAAGCGATTACGTCCAAATTACACGTCGCCTATAAATTTGTCAAAATTGTCAATGGGCTTTTAGATACGCCTAAGCATACGATCTGACAGCGGCGGTGAATTTGACAGACGAACTATTATATGCTTTATTTTCAATACGATAAGTACTGAAATTGGTTAATTAGTGTTTGATGCGCACGAGTCACAACATGGTTAGTGCACCACCTGGTTTCCATTTGCGATCAATTTGCCAAAAGCAAAGCTGTTTCTATTACTAAGGAAGACAATGTTCTTGTTTGTCAGCTACGGAATCAAAAAGGCTGTTTTTAAGAAGATTTATTACACAATAAACCTACATAAACCCCTTATTATTGGAAATTATTGACAAGCAAAATGTGTACATTAGATTAATCGATTTTGATAAATTCGTTTTGATTTTGACTGGGAAAATGGGATATGGACTTTATCTTTCTTTTACCCTTTTACCAAAATAAAATGTAAAGATTCTTATGAAACTTATTTAACTTTTATCTTTGTGTGGGCTGTCCGAAAACTGATATTGTAATTATTATGGTAGCGTTCTTCCGTAGCCGAGGTCTAGTTTCTATTACATTGTTTACAATTCTCCTTAACTATGGCGTGGGATAAAACTATCAAAAAGTCAGTCTTTCGATCGGAGGATGCGTGAGGAAGGTCCAGGATCACGAGATGATGCAGTTCTTATCGTTTTGCGCATTCTTTCTCTGTCTCTCTCTCTTGGCACAGGCCACGGCGTCATTGGGCACGTAGGAGATCCTTACACCACCGTAAGCTCGTCTCGTCGGTAAAGTATAAGACTCGGCCGACGAAGAAGACGAGGAGCATGTACTGCAGTAACTGCTCGCGTCATCGTCTCTTACTTTCTCTTTTCTTGCAGGCTCGTCAGGCTCAAACGCTTGGTTATCATCACCGCAAAACCTTACAGTTCTTCCTCCTCTAGGTTTCCGTGGGGAGTTACCGTCTACTAACGTAAGTTCAGGCATTGAAGAAGAGTGCCCAGGGTTGACAACTTGCGCGTCCACAGGATGCGGCGGTCTCCAATCTTCTGGTGAATCCTCTTGTGGATCTACAGACGTAGGTGTGGGTTGGATCTGGTGTTCGGTCATAGATTGTTCTAGACGCAGATCAGCTAGAGCCCTGTCGAGGCTGAGGCAAGCGTGCGGCGGCGGAGGGTGCGGAGGCGGTGTTTCTGGTGCTAAGGACCCACTGGGTTCTGAATCCGCGTCTATGTGTGGTGAGGGTTCTCGCTGCGGTGTAACAGGCGGGGATTTGGGAGACGGTGGTCTTCGGGGGCGGGCCCCGCGCGGGGGCCGCGGGCCGGGGCCTGAGGAGTCGGAGGGCGTTGGTGGCTCGCCCTTTGAGCACGCTATGGAGCAGAATATTGCTCCTTTCCGGGGTAGGAATGGACGACCTGTAGGACAAAACAGTGATATAGACCTTTGAAATAATAAATAATAGTACGAGTATACTCATAAGAATCAAGGTTAATGATGTTACTTTTTATTTAGTGCCACAATTAAGACTAAAAGATTACTAAACTATACAACTGATTCAATTACTGATTGAGATGTTGTATTTTGTCAACTTGTTGCTTGATTACGGAAAAATTTAAACGCATTGAGATCTTCAGAACATCTAAAAGACTACGGATTTACTCTTGTTAATGACACTAACCTAGCAAGCTGGCCCGACAAGTATGACACGCGAAGCAGCGTTCAGTAGCGTGCCAATGTTGTCCCTCATGCGACATCTGCCCCTGGTCCACCCCGACCGGCTCTCCGCAGGCGTCGCAGTACTCGGCGAAGCATCCGTCGAAGCAAGGCAAGCAGTACGGGCGCGCCTCGCGCATGATGTACCGCTGGCCGCCGAGCTGGCGCGCGCACTCGGCGCAGGCAAAGTGCTTCATGTGCCACGCTCGGCCTTCCGCTTCCGTGCATTCGTCCGCGAGGATTATCTGCGGATGGAGATTACGGTGAGTTTGCTGTTTGGTGAAGACTAAATTAGGTGGGCTTGTTAGGATTAAAAATGTGTCTCTAATAATGAGAGAAAAACATAGTATGAACAAGATAAAGGAATATTTTTTATCAATCAGATACGTTGCGAGCAGAGACCGGAACCGGTTATTTGCAAAACTTCGAAATAACCATATTTTTCGAATTATTTTATACTTGAAATGTAGGACTCCGTTGTGTGTTTCTTTAGGTAACGACTTCGTATTATTAGATTGCCCAATTAGAAATGAAATAATTAGCAAAGAACGAAAAATACCGTTTTCGTTCCCATACAAAAAATACCGGTATCCGATCCCTGGTTGCGAGTGATACTACAAACTTTTATACTAAATTCACTGCTTCGGGCAAAATTTTCCATTTTGCCATTGACAAGTATTAAAATTGGGTACAACTACTAAATAATTTTAAGAACATTATATACATAATTAATTTAATGAAAATAACATGTAGTCTTGCAATACAATAAACAGCAAGGCAAATTAATTTTATTGAAGTTAGTTCGATGTTTTAATAATATTCTTTTGAAGAATAATAAACGCATCCCACCATCTCCACCACTTTTAAAAATCATCATTATTTTGGCAGTAAGCTTTAAAACTGCCTTACTCTTAACAACATATACACATATCTGATATATCGTGATCGTAAAACGGAAAGCACCGTAAGGTAACAGGCATCGTTCAATCATCTAAAAACTGACGACTCCAGCCAAATCCGAACTTTCCCCACGCCCCAAACCAGTTCCTTCTAATTAAGAATCTGGAGACTAATTGGGCATTCAACGTGCGCCTGGGCAGATGCTGTCGACCCCGCACTTATTTCTACTAAAAAGCACTAAGTTTTCTTAAGGGAATTTATTTATATCGCTTTCGAAGCGCAGCAGTCCATAGAAACCAGTATAAATGTGCCGCGATAAAGGAAGAATTGTTATAGATCCTGAAGATACTCTTATACTGGTTAGTGATGATAAAGATGGTTGTAACAGTGAAGATCCACCGGCGCTTATGTCGGTGTGAGCCGACTCGTGCGCACAATACCACTGGGAGTCTCCCACGGGCCTCAAACTTATGTTTGTTCATGTTCATTAGTGAAGTTTCCTCATATTAATATTTGGAACGGTACATTTCATGCAAGTGTAACAGTTGTCAAGATTTCGCTGCAATTTTGAGTTTAATTGATTAACGGGTTTACGTAACTGGCAATTAATACGAATGCAATCAGGTTTTGGCAATTTTATTATAATAATACCTCATATTGGCACTTAGTCAGGCGTGACTCACTCCGCGATTTCGTCGCTTTGCTACAGGTAGCTAAAAGTACATCCGTTCGGCCCTAATTTTGGGGAAAGCCATAAACCGCGCGTGGCGCTGTCGCCACCTAGCGGCCATATCTGTGCTGATCGTAACAGACGCCTTTTGTTAGAGAGTGAGTCTTCTGTACTTAGTACTATTATTTATTCTGTGACTTAGTTAAGGTGGATGTGCGCAAGTAAATTTTCAGATTGTTTCTCCATCTTTTTTAGCTATTAAGGTGACCTTTTAAAATTTGTACCGTTTAATTTGGCCAATAATGGTATTTTTAAACGCAAATATAAAAAAGCAATGGCTATTTTGTTCAGTTTAATGTTCGCATTATTCGTCTTGTGATTATTCTGACAATTTTATCACTTTGGAGCACATGAGTGTGATGAATATAATCGCATCAAAATGTTAAGCAAATACGAGTATGCCCTGGTATGCTAAAGTACCAAAAAGTTTTATATACCAAATGTGCACTATGCCCCTTAAGCAAGTTGTAAGAATTTTATTGAGAAGTATTGGCGTAGCAGGATTATAGCAAGTCGGATGACTCAACAGATAAGTGCGTGTTGTTGTTTTGCTGTTAATGTATCAATCACTTTATCGCATAATTGCGGTTGTTTTATATGTAGGTGCATACCTAATAATGTTTTATAGTCTATCAGGCTTAAAATTTCTTAAATATGCATCATCTCAGTAGGAAGCTGACGTTTATTTATTTATTTCTAAAAAAATACTTATATCTAGGTAGGTATAGAAAAGTTTCGCCAAACTGTAGACAGATCCTTGGACTAGTACTGTAAAAGGATCTTCCAAAATATGTATCTCCGAATTGACGTCATTCCTACAGGCGGGGAACAGGCGCACGAGCGAGTTCCCCGGTAAGACATACATAGGTACCACGGTACCAGTAGTTAAGAGCCTGTAGTTACGGACCTTACCTCTTAGGAATTAAACCCTAAAACGCCAAGCAGGAACTTTATGGGTACAAATATGGGCCCGTGAATCTTTTTATATAAGGACCGCATAAAGGCTCTCTGGATTTTTTTCCAGAAGCATCGTCATCAGCATCATGACCTAATGATAGTTATGATAATTGGACATATAACCAAAAAATAATTGAATTTCTTAAATCGTCTGTAAGTAATAGAGGTATCCTTGTTATTTATATTTTTCCCATTAAGAAAAATACCCCAATATGAACCTCCTTTTTCAAAGTCGGTTAAAAAGGTAATACATCTCGCGTAATGTAATGTATGACCTCTGATTCAAGTGTTTTACTCGTAACCCCCGTCTGCCGGATTTCAATGGCGGCCTGGGAGCCGTCGAGATGCCACATTGTCTGTGCCACAAATGCCACAATGCAGCGTCCAACACACTACCGTATTATGTTGCTTTGCAAAGATAAAGCTTGGTATATATAGTGTCGTATTTTTCAAACGCTTGACATTTTGAGTAGGCCAAAAAGCATATAAATAGAACCAATTACAGATATCGAATAAAGTTGATTCCCATAAAGATTTCATACTTAACTATCGTCACATAACTGACCGTGATTAAATTTTCTTAATAACTCTCGAAAACTCCCATTTACGCGTTCTTGCAAGACTGCATCTGCGATGGACCTATCTTTATGGTACGACAACCTTGGCCATTACATCACTCAACTAATTATACAATTGCAAGTACTGTCGTTTACATAACTCGACGCATACGACACGCAGGACCGCAGGAATCTCTGATTCATTGCATTTGTTAAAATAACGGATAAGTTCATTTTATATCATCTTAGATAACATAAACGTACCCATTGTTGGCAGTGTTAGGAAAAATGTTATGCTTAGATAAGGAATGTCGCGGACATAGCGAAGACGGAAGATATTGAAACACTGCAATTAGGTTCTTAATTAATTAAAAGCCAACCTACTATATGTATAGTGCTTGTTACGAGTATACACATATACAATGATTTATTAATTCAAGATAGGTTATAGGCGTTCTAAAATTGAAGCGCTTAACTTGTGACAAATTGGACAAGTTGCCTTTAGTCGCGGCTGGACAAGCGAGAAATGTGCACGTGCTAACGAGCTCCCGCACACCGAAAGAGAAAGAGACGATCTTATGTTTAACAACGAGTGTGACAAAGATGGATGGAATGACAAAATTAATCAAAAATAACAAATTTCTTCGTAGGAACAGAAATAAATATGGAAGTATTTTTTGTGCTCCTCAAGTATGAGTATAACCTATCTATGGTTATATAATATCATTGCACATATAGTCCTCCGATCATAGTCATACCTATATGTCCTATTTTCTCTGATGAGCACGTTGTATATGGCCCGCAAAACGAAACCTCGTTTTAAATATGCACAATAAAGCTTTTTCACGTGCTTTTACTAAGTATGTGAAGTCTAAATCAGTCATATTTTCGTCCAATGTATTTTAAACGAAAATGGCCGTTTATAGCAATTATATACAACGCACGCCCGTACATAAGTACTTACGCTTTTACTTACATAACTTATTTATATCCGGTATGATGGACTACTGCTAAAATTTCAAAGACAATTTACAGGCAAAACAACTTCCAAGTTGCAATTAAAATCGTATTCTTGCCGTAGTACAGTAAAACAAGAACGAGACCCAAACGAATAAAGACATCGACTTTTCAAATATCAAGCCAAATTGTTTTACAAAGTACCGAACCGCCGACGTTGCCAAAAGTGAAATGTAAATGTAACGGATGCATTCCAGCACTTGTGGTCTTATTGCTGAGGGAATAGGGGCTGAAGTGTGTTGTCAGTGTGTTTAGTAGCATTCACCCTCATGCACTTGTCGGTAGGGTTGCCAAAAGATAGTTTTCATATTAAACACAAGTTACAAAACCAAGAAGGTCGGAAAAAAATTAAGAATAATGATGAAATTATTCAACTGAAAGATCACCAGTAGGCCTAGCACTAGCACATGATTGGTGCGACAGTATCTCGCGGCGAGATGGACTACCCGTCTTTTTCTAACCATGTTAATTAAAGAGGGAATGGTATTCTATCTAGCCGCGAGATACTGTCGCGCCAATCATTTGCTAGTCCGGCTGGCACGTATTGTATTTGACAATTTCACGTGACTGTATTTGGGATAGATAGATGAAAGAGCTAATATCAATCATAAGAATTTTATTTGTCAAATTTTCAGGGGACCTAGCCTAGATGCACATCGATAAATGCCTAAAACGAAAAGTAAAAATGATCAGGATGACAGATTGTTATTTTAATGATTTAGATGTGAATTGTTGTTATTGATATGTACCTATGTAGGTATGTATAGTTTAAATTAAATATTTGCAAGTCGCTGCCGATATGACCGCCGATATAGAAAGATTATCCGACGGCATAAAAAGGCACTTTATTCCAAATTTATTCAGTAATATATATTTTAGTCGTTTCATGCTTTAGATGTGGTGATATATCGGCCAACGAACGTTACACTGAGATGTGCTAGCCCTGCGTGTGATGTCAGGCAGGAGGCCGATACACGGGACTGATGGCGGCGCGACACGCGACTCTGATTTACCGACTATCGACTCAATCGATACCGCCGAGCATACACAATTACACGCATTTCGATATCGCCGGATAAAGTAAGGGCGGTTACAGACTGGCGTTTATTTTCTGCGCGCGTATGGTCCTTCCGGCGTTACGCGATTACAAGTGCGCTATATTTCGCTACCTACATTTGGGCTATACGCGCCTACACGCGCATCCAAAAATGGTGCGTATAAAGCGCTAGTCTGTAACCGCCCTAAATATGCAGTACTCGACATGACAATGCCCAATAGATGACACTGTTTTTAGGGTTCCGTAGCCAAATGGCAAAAAACGGAACCCTTATAGATTCGTCATGTCTGTCTGTCTGTCCGTCTGTCCGTCTGTCCGTCTGTCTGTCCGTCCGTATGTCACAGCCACTTTTCTCCGAAACTATAAGAACTATACTGTTGAAACTTGGTAAGTAGATGTATTCTGTGAACCGCATTAAGATTTTCACACAAAAATAGAAAAAAAACAATAAATTTTTGGGGTTCCCCATACTTCGAACTGAAACTCAAAAATTTTTTTTTCATCAAACCTATACGTGTGGGGTATCTATGGATAGGTCTTCAAAAATGATATTGAGGTTTTTAATATCATTTTTTTCTAAACTGAATAGTTTGCGCGAGAGACACTTCCAAAGTGGTAAAATGTGTGTCCCCCCCCCTGTAACTTCTAAAATAAGAGAATGATAAAACTAAAAAAAATATATGATGTACATTACCATGTAAACTTCCACCGAAAATTGGTTTGAACGAGATCTAGTAAGTAGTTTTTTTTTTATACGTCTTAAATCGCCTAAATACGGAACCCTTCATGGGCGAGTCCGACTCGCACTTGGCCGCTTTTTTATGATATATAGGAGGCAAACGAGCTGCCCGTCGCTGATGGAGTCACAGTCGCAACACCAGTGCGTTGCCGGCCTTCAAGATGGAAGTACGCTTTTTCTCGAATAATCGTTGATCTCTGCAACATTTACAGAACATACTTGTGCGACTGCAATATCCAACCTATTCTTATATTATTTCGTGTGTTTTTGTCGGATTTTAATTTTATTACCCGTTAAAAGGTCAAGTGCACTGCAGTCTGAAAGTTGGCAGGCCCGCGCCCGCGCCCGCAGTGAGGCAAGGCCTACGGTCAAATTTACTTCTTCACCTTTGCTATTAAACTGTATGTATGTTGTTAATCTTTATGTAGATGTGTGTGCTACACGTTTTGAAGTTTTGGGTCTCTTTATTGCTGAACACACCTTGTAAAAAAATTCAAAAATTAAAACCCGACTACTGAAAAACTACGCTCTATAAAGTATACCTACATGTAGAAAATTTATATAATTGTCGTCTATTAATATGTAAATGACAAACAGACTATTTCCTGTCATGACGTACATATATAAAATATGCATGTTGTAAAGTTTGGGTACGGATTAGGAATGTCAGTTCAATCGCGACCGTATATTTTAAATTTAATATGCTTCAGAATAGTTTTCCTAAACTTAACCCTTCACCCTTTCCAAAATTTCATATTAATTTCAAAAGTTAATTTCGAAATTTTTGACAAAATATATTTACTTCCAAAATTATGACATCAGTCATTATGCATCCGGTAATTAAATGGTTGTTTAACCCTATCATAAACTCTTCTCGATACTTTGCCACACCACACAAAAAAACGTAACAGCCATTCGAAATGTCATTCAATTATCAACCTTATTCTCACGCAATAAATTCCAAATTAAAGCTGGTTTTCCACGGTCTGTTTTGCGTGTTAGGGCGGAACTCTCCCCTGTATCAATTAGACAAGAATTTGCAGGGTTCACAAAAATGGCCGCTTCACATGCAATCGTCTGGTTCTACATTGATAAATGTAAACGTATTTCCTTACACTGCAGGGTAATTTATCCAATTTATATGTCTTTTGGCTCGTCATGAACTCGTTTTTTTTTAAATCTTTTATTCATGATAAACTAACATACATTTTATAAATTACATAAAACTCGCCAAACTGTGGAGTTTGATGGCGAGGTACGCTCTTTTTAGGGTTCCGTAGCCAAATGGCAAAAAACGGAACCCTTATAGATTCGTCATGTCTGTCTGTCTGTCTGTCTGTCTGTCCGTCTGTCTGTCCGTCCGTATGTCACAGCCACTTTTCTCCGAAACTATAAGAACTATACTGTTGAAACTTGGTAAGTAGATGTATTCTGTGAACCGCATTAAGATTTTCACACAAAAATAGAAAAAAAACAATAAATTTTTGGGGTTCCCCATACTTCGAACTGAAACTCAAAAATTTTTTTTTCATCAAACCCATACGTGTGGGGTATCTATGGATAGGTCTTCAAAAATGATATTGAGGTTTCTAATATCATTTTTTTTTAAACTGAATAGTTTGCGCGAGAGACACTTCCAAAGTGGTAAAATGTGTGTCCCCCCCCCCCCTAACTTCTAAAATAAGAGAATGATAAAACTAAAAAAAATATATGATGTTCATTACCATGTAAACTTCCACCGAAAATTGGTTTGAACGAGATCTAGCAAGTAGTTTTTTTTAATACGTCATAAATCGCCTAAATACGGAACCCTTCATGGGCGAGTCCGACTCGCACTTGGCCGCTTTTTATGCTAATAACTTAACCTATTTGGGTCAAACCCGTTTTATAGTATGGTATGGTTACCTCGTTCCTGTAGACATCGCAAGGTTAAGGAAATCTAAATTGCATTTTTCGAGTACTTGAGACTCAAGTAACAAAACAATAATAAAAAAACCCGGCCAAGTGCGAGTCGGACTCGCGCACGGAGGGTTCCGCACTATCAACAAAAAATAGAGCAAAACAAGCAAAAAAACGGTCACCCATCCAAGTACTGACCCCGCCCGACGTTGCTTAACTTCGATCAAAAACCACTTAAATCTTTATTTTATTCTGTTTTTAGTATTTGTTGTTATAGCGGCAACAGAAATATATCATGTGTCAAAATTTCAACTGTCTAGCTATCACGGTTCGTGAGATACAGCCTGGTGACAGACGGACGGACGGACGGACGGACGGACAGCGGAGTCTTAGTAATAGGGTCCCGTTTTTACCCTTTGGGTACGGAACCCTAAAAAAGGGTTAGGTTAGGTTAGATATGTACCAGAGTCGTTAACTTTTATTGTATTTTCCACATAAGTGACCTTTTCTAAAACGTGTTTGACCCATTTACTTAATTCTAACAATTTTACAGTTGTTTCTGTGATTTACATTATAATCTCTAAATTCTCAAAAAAAAAATATTATTAATTATTAAAAAAAATATTCTTACTAAAGTTACATGACTTAATTTGACAAGTACCGTAAAATCAACCAACTATATATACATACCTAGTCTAAAAGCTTCCAACTACGGTCCAAATTGAACTCGAACATCAGGTTCAGGGGGCCGATTTTTGAATTTCGATTATTTTCGATCGCTCGGTTTCGTCACTCCAAAATCGGTGGAAAACGGCTAAATGCTAATTTTTGAAATACGAGCGATGGAAATTGGGAATCTAGTGGTATTTACCACTCGTTTTCAATTCTACATATTAGTAAAATTTAAATGCCTAGTAGTGGAGATATTACTGATCGAAATACACAAAATCGAGCGATCGAATTTCAAATCGGCCGCCAGTAAGATTTTGAGAAGAACCTGCACACACGGGGCCTTAAGCCCCCATCAAAGTCAAAGTCAAAATATACTTTATTCATGTAGGCCTAGCAACAAGCACTTATGAATCGTAACATACTTATATATTATCTTAAGCTAATTATCAGAGCAATTTATTGATGTTATTATTCCATTATCAAGTGGATTATTATACAAATCAAATCATCTTAAAATCATTTCGCAAACCAGCGTTTTCCTAACATGCCGCCACCTATAACCGTAGGGTCATGAAAAGTGGAAATGTCGTGGCTGTTATCGGCCACAGGGGTCGTTCACCCCATTATTTGGACGCTCGTATTTTTACCAATTAAGGGCCTATTTCCCTGGCTCGCTTATAATTGGGCTAATGATTGTTAACGGCGAATTCTTTAACGTAATTACCTATTAAGAAATGCGTAAGGAGTTAAAATAGCTTGGAATTTTATTTACGTGCAGTAAACTTGAATTTTGTGTACCTGAGTAATAATTTAGTTTGGTATTTAAGAATGCTTCGGTTATTTCTTTAATTTAATCTTTATTGCACAATAAAAATAAGTACGAATGGCGGACTTAATGTCTTACGACTTTCTCTATCAGTCAACCATAGGGCAAAACAGAATTTCTCGAATGTGGGTGCAGTGAGAAAGATAATTCAGAAAACATAACAACTACATATTAGCAATTGTGGCTGTGAGGACTTTTTGAGAAAAATTATTCCATTTTTTTTCGAAAAATTTAAAGTTCTTGGTATTTTACTCCGACTAAGTAATGAGTATTGTTTAAAAAAAGAAAAATATTGTACTATTCGTCGTCGTCGTGTCAACGTGACAGCATGATAATCACAATATCTGCCTCCTTCAATCGCGTGACACTTATTTTATCACGCGGATAAAGTCATCCATAAACCACAATATGCCTGCAGGGGCCCGTTTCTCAAAAGCTTGTAACTTGCAGTACAAGCGGAGCTTTTTGACAGCTTTTATTAAAAAGCGGCCAAGTGCGAGTCGGACTCGCCCATGAAGGGTTCCGTATTTAGGCGATTTATGACGTATTAAAAAAAACTACTTACTAGATCTCGTTCAAACCAATTTTCGGTGGAAGTTTACATGGTAATGTACATCATATATTTTTTTTGTGTTATCATTCTCTTATTTTAGAAGTTACAGGGGGGAGGACACACATTTTACCACTTTGGAAGTGTCTCTCGCGCAAACTATTCAGTTTAGAAAAAAAATGATATAAGAAACCTCAATATTATTTTTGAAGACCTATCCATAGATACAGATACCCCACACGTATGGGTGTGATGAAAAAAATTTTTTTGAGTTTTAGTTGTAAGTATGGGGAACCCCCAAAATTTATTGTTTTTTTCTATATTTTTGTGTGAAAATCTTAATGCGGTTCACAGAATACATCTACTTACCAAGTTTCAACAGTATAGTTCTTATAGTTTCGGAAAAAAGTGGCTGTGTCATACGGACGGACAGACGGACGGACAGACAGACAGACATGACGAATCCATAAGGGTTCCGTTTTTTGCCATTCGGCTACGAAACCCTAAAAAGGGACTTCCACTTGTATTACAAGTTACAAGCTTTTGAGAAACGGGCCACAATTTTTTACAGATTACTTCGTAGCACGTACTAACTGTACTAAGTAGTGCCTAGTACATACGAGGTACTTTCCATCTGCAGTACTCCAGCTTGCCTTTATTAAATAACAAACCGCAACTTATTAACAACTTATTGTTGCAATATTCACACTCACACCTGCCGCCGAAGCCTATATTTTTAAGAACGTGCTGCTTGCGCATATTATTACATCGGCACTGTCCATCAATAAAAACGGGTCACTTTGTTTGAACATTTCCTGCCAAAGTGAACCCTTGCGATAGCTCTTGGGTGTACATGCAGATCACGTAGGATAATTATCGATGGTATCTTCACGGCCAATAGATTAGAGTTGAATGACCTTTTTATCGAGATTTCTAATTTTATCTTGATCACCATATAAGTATATCGATCAAACGTGATATGACTAGCCACCGCCCGCGGCATCGTTCGCGTAGAAGACTATCCAGAAATGTTACAACATCGATGAAATCACATATATGTAGGTACATATTTTCGTCAAAAAATTTGTAAGCATAAGTCACACTGGGAAAACCCATCGTTTTATGATACAAAGGTAAAATAATACACCCTATTATAAGCAATTTCGTTCTAGACTTTGCATAGTAAGTACGTATCTATCTTCGTTTGTTTACTCTAGCGATCTTCTCTCACAGTTTCCTGCAAGAGTTCAGTATCAGATTCTATCCATCAGAGCCTAGTGTTTGTGTTTCTTCTTTATAAGTATTTTCTCAAGCGCTGAAAGCACTTTTCCTAGCTAATGGAATCGAACTCCGACCCTCGACCCAAAAAACCCTCTCGTTGCTAAAGATCGTAAGACATTGTAGAAATCGTGGCGTTTACGACCAGTTCGCTGGAAGAAATAAGCCTTCATGCTTCAGCTCCACGCGAAATGATTGTAGGATTTGAATGATTGATGTGTTCCGTCCACCGCGGTCGAGTATGGAGGTTTGGAAATATTTGGCTGTAGCAGATTATTCTTATTCAAAATTCTAATTTGTTTTACACGCGGGTTAAGGGCCAAAAGTCGGCAAACAGTAGCTTGCATGCCGAATGCGGCTTGGAGGTGCAATTGCGGCTTTTCCTTCGGCCTTCGGTCACCTTAAAAAAATTAACGTATAGTTCTTTGACCACAGATAAACGACAGTAAAAAATACTAATTCTTCAACGCTCTATAAGTTTGATTTTCCGACCAACGCGTAACGGTCGATTTGGGCACATATAGGCTGCTTAAATCATAACATACTCCTATCCTAACCCGTCTCTGCTTTATACTGCAGATGGGTAATAAGTGGAACTCGTTAAACGCTTGGCGGTCATAACGAATGGTTTGAGAAACGCACCAACTTAATTTGCAATAGGGTAAAGACTTTCTTAAACCTTTTTGACCATAAGGTCTTTAAATTTGCATGTTGCTATAGTCAAGGGTCATTTCAGGAATGCCGTTTCGCTTCGTTGCTCTTACGCCGTCCACATTGTTAACTGACAATTTATATACTTTATTGCAAAGACATAAGACCTAACAGTGGTCAGTTAAAAGTGTAGCTGTTAGTACTATCGTTGAATCAATGAATTAACCACTTCTCAACCTTATTTCAAAGATATAAGACCCATTAGCGGTCACAGTCAACTGTGTTAGTTGAACAGGCTCGATAAGACTGATTTATTGGCCAACTGGTAAACGGTCGGTTTTGGCGGCCCTCAGTACCTACTTAATGTTGGCAAATTTGGGGTAAAGGTGGTTGGGGGTTAAAAGAGCGTGACGAGGTATTACAGGGGCGGTGAATAATGTCAAGACATGCGAATTCCACGAGGCAGTATATAATTTGAATATGCATCGGAGTTTCATTTTATAAGGCAAAAGTTAAGTTATATTCTTAAACTTTTTTGCTTGGCTAGAGTGAGGGCTACTACATATTATTATAAACAAATTGCTCGTGCGACTTGTGTTTTGTCCTTAATTTATGCTTGGTAATGAATTTATTTTTGTAAGACGCATTTTAAGCCCAATAAAATGTTTAATAGTTAAATTGCAATAGTTTTCTATAAATGAGACTCAGAGAAGTCGGAGAAAGTCGTGGCAAAAAAAAGTTTGCAATTTTTTTCTTTATTACCGTTACTTAGCTGTGAACTTGACAAATTACTCAAAAACCAAATGATAAAGACTGACGGAAGTATTCTTGATACATTGATCAATTCAATTCAATTGTGCACCGCAACAACATGAAATGAACTTCAGCATGAAATTACCGCAAACGGGAGCGGCATTTCGGCTGAGAAAATCGTTTCGTGATTTGATGTCGACTTGTGTTTATTCACAATTCATGGTCGGACTTACTACATTAAATTCAATAAAAAAAATTATACATGTGAAAGTTTGTATGTTTAGATATATGGTTGTTTGTAGTATCAGACTGTTTGAATTTGAACCCGGGACCTCCTAGGCCGTCAAAAATATCAAATCCATAACTAATTAATAAAGTTATAATGCCGCCCGGGCCCTCTGCGCACGCGCACGATAACGATCCTCCAATATCCGGCGATAGCATCGGGAGGGTTGAAAGAGACTCTTCAGGAAGTAGAGGGTTGAGTGAGGGTTATAATGTGCCCACTATGTACTTAGTGGTGGCCTTTGTATATTCTGTGTACTTATAGCTTTTAGATGTTAAGTTTGATATCTTTGCTCGTGTCTATCTGACAATGTTTCATGACTATGCTTTAATAGCTTATACTCGTATGTTGGTAACAAGAAAACATAGTCGTTCGATGCTTTATATTTATACTAGCGTCCCGCCCCGGCTTCGCACGGGTAGTTCAACAAATTTACTCAAAACCTTTACAAATTATACACCAAAACCTTCCTCAAGAATCACTTTAATCATAGGTGAAAACAGCATGAAAATCCGTACAGTAGTTTTTGAGTTTATCGCGAACATACAGACAGACAGACGCGACAGGGGGACTTTGTTTTATATAATATGTATATTGATTAATTGCTTGACTGATTTCAATTCTCGCTTCTCAAGAAAGTAAAGAAGTCATATCGTTCTGAGAGAACCGCAAAATTGAGTCAGTCTATTTGACCTTCCAGAAGTACATCAGATCGAACAGCTCCAGGCCAGACCGTCATCTGAAGTCTTCTTACCTCATCACACGCCGAGCATGCGTGGTTTGAGCGTCTCAGCGTGATGTCTTCCGCAGTACAGCCGCCCGTTCTTCCAGAAGTACACTAGGGCAACGAGCAACTAATGTCAGGAGGAGCGTACAACGCAGGCGGTCTTACCTCGTCACACGCCGAGCAGCGTGGCTTGAGCGTCTCAGCGTGATGTCTTCCGCAGTACAGCCGCCCGTCCTTCCAGAAGTACACCAGGTCGACGAGCAACTCCTGGCAGGAGGAGCAGACGAAGCAGGCGGGGTGCCAGCGGGCGGCGGGGCCGGCGCGGGCGGCCGACACGCACATGTCGCCGGCGGACATGCCCTCCTCGCACTGTGGACAAAGATATGGTGAAGGTTAGTTAAGAAAAAAATGTGATATGAAATTTCCATTACAGCTAATGAGCTATTTTTTACATACAAGTAAAACTTGTATGTAACCAAGTAAAACTTGGTTTTACATAGCTCCATTGCTGCATGTATAAAAACATTAGCTTTCCTTAACTTTGGTGGAGAATAAGTATCTTTTGGAGAGATTAGCTACAATAATCATCATCATCATCTTAGCCTTTATCTCATATCCTAGGGTTTGGGGTCGGCTCTCCGTATCATTTTGCGCCATTCTTCTCTATTTTGCGTCATGTCCGGGCTTGCGCCTATCGTCCTCAAATCTTTCGACACTGTGCTCATCCATGTCGTAGGGGGGCGGCCTCTGCCCCTTCTAATTTCGGGAATGTCATTTAGGGCTCTCTTAGTCATGTGGTGGTCGTCTCTTCGCATCACGTGGCCGAACCAGCGCAGTCGGCTCTCGCACATTTTTTCGGCAATAGGTGCAACCCTGAACGTTCCACGGATATGGTTATTCCGGACCCTGTCCATCAGCGTCACTCCTCCTGCCCATCTGAGCATGCGCATTTCTGTGCAGTGCATTACGTGCTCTTCCTCCTTACGCATTGGCCAGCATTCTGCACCATACAGAAGCGCCGGACGTACAGCTCTTTTGTAGACGTTACCTTTCACTTGGATTGGCATTCGAGCATCACACAGCACCCCTGTTAACGCTTTCTATTTTTGCCAACCTGCCTGGATCCTGTTTTCTATGTCTGCCTGGGTGTTCAAGTCACTTGTTATTATCGATCCAAGGTTATTAGCTACAATAATCTCGAAAAAAAAATTACCCAGATGCTACTTAGCAGCGCCTATCTTAGATTTCATATGCAGGTAGAATGTACCTCAGACATATAGGACCTCTGTTTATGATCTCGATTAAGATTGCCTTTTTTGCGTAATGCGGTACAAGCCGCGCCGTTAACGACGTCATTTGTTTTCATGTTCGGCTGGTGCACTTTTATTTCACTAAATTGGCACAAGGATTTAATCAGCGTGTGAACTGATGCCTAACGCCGTTTAATTTGACTTAGAGTTTGGTTAAAGGTAAGCCTAGCCTAGCCTCGTAAGTCCGAACGTACTTGTACAAGTACAATTTAAATTCGAGTTTTGAATTTCTATAGAAAGAAAAGTGCCCTGGGTCTTACGAGGATTATGCATATGCATTACAGAGATTATGAAAATTTAAATAGATGGGATACCTATACAGTAAAGGCTATAAGTATTAAATTTACCAAGGTCCAGTGAAGTAAAAATGCTAACAATTAAATGTTTCGTGCTGGATTCATTTTATGCAAAAACTAGAGTTTTTGCCTGGTTTGCAAAGTGCTGTGAAATAATAATTACAAAAAGCGGCCAAGTGCGAGTCGGACTCGCCCATGAAGGGTTCCGTATTTAGGGGATTTTGACGTATTCAAAAATAACTACTTACTAGATTTCGTTCAAACCAATTTTCGCAAACTATTCAGTTTAGAAAAAAATGATATTAGAAACCTCAATATCATTTTTGAAGACCTATCCATAGATAACCCACACGTATGGGTTTGAAGAAAAAAAAAAATGAGTTTCAGTTCTAAGTATGGGGAATCCCCAAAAATTATTGTTTTTTTTCTATTTTTGTATGAAAATCTTAATGCGGTTCACAGAATACATCTACTTACCAAGTTTCAACAGTATAGTTCTTATAGTTTCGGAGAAAAGTGGCTGTGACATACGGACGGACAGACAGACGGACAGACAGACAGACAGACAGACATGACGAATCCATAAGGGTTCCGTTTTTTGCCATTTGGCTACGGAACCCTAAAAACTGATGCGGCTCGCGGCTGTAACTCCAAAGTAAATAAACGAAAAACTAAACTAAATCCTATTATCTATTCATTGCACAAACTTGCAACGTTTTTGAAACCGAAAGTGCGGTTTTGTCGAGCTGAAGCAGTTCCAGACAAAATTGCAAACATCCAAGTGTCAGTACTAATTGTCATTCCGCCAGCAAGTGTCATTGATACTGTGTCACGGAGCACATACTGATACACTAATATCTGATGGTAATGTGGTTCATTCATATTTATCTTATGCCGAATTGTGCGTGGTTGAACATTCTCAGTTCTGTCAATAAGAATGATGTGTTTTTTCTGTGGAAATTTTAATGTTTTAAATTTAAAACCTTAAGGTTCTAACTTTGCAATTTTCTTGATTTGGCTAGTAATAAAGGTCCAAGGTACTTCTGGGTCCAATCTAACGAATTTACCTGCTTAATGTGTCATTTTATGGAACTTGCTAAGTATGTAAACAAAAGTCACTAATAAATTGACATTCAGAGACAATTTTAATATGGGTCCCATATAGACATTTGATCCTAAAAACAAACCCGATCGATTGATACCATAAAAAAAATTAGTCATGTAGCCTATTGTGCATACTTTTGTATGGCACGTTTACCTGACATGGCTATTAGTACGTAGATTTGCAAGCAAGATGCGCGGCGATTGATGTCAAATTGAGATCAATTCGTAGTTCAGATGCCACTCCCGTCCCGACTGACATAATCTTGTTGACACTATGACATAGTGATGTAACGATCAGCTGTAGGTGACGATGACCTCGGTGTTTGGGATTCCAGCGATGTTTGGATTAGGATCTATTCAGCGTTGAATCACGCATAGTTTCATTAGTTTGTCGCAAGTGGTGGTAAGAATGGAAAAATCTCAATAACATAGATTAAAATGAACCCGGGTATGTATGTCTTAAAACTATGTCCAAAAGATTATAGGATTTATGGGCACAGTGAAATTTGGAATTTTTTATGATATTTCTATTCACAATCGCCTCTTTCGATTCAAACAGGAGAAAAAGTTCGCAAAATCATCCAAATATTTTTCTGTCCTTCTATTCCGTTTTCGTCATACAAAGTCTATAATAAAAAATGGCAACGAAATGGAAATAAAATTTTTGAGACAAGCTCCAAGGAGGATAGATAGATCACGGTTCGTGATTTATTGGCAACATGCTGCATCAGTACATCACTGAAAAAATATCGTCTATCTATGCATTGGTCAAATGCTGCTCTACTCAATGTATACATATTTAAGGCCTCCAACACACATCCGCGTTGGAACCATTCCAAACTGTATTTGGCACTCGTCCTTGATACTTAAGTTGGTGATCGTTATTTATTTTCGTACATAAAAGGCGCACGAAATCATAGCATTGAATTGTGAATACACATATCAGTGCAGGTGGGCCTGATAAACTTCAAAACCAGACCGCAAAAAAACAATATAGAACTCTATCATCCTTATCTCAAAGTTCATAGTCGTATGTAAAGGATAGTAGTAGTGAAACCTTCGTGGAAGGTAGATACGTGCCTGGGTGACGGTTCCCGAGTACCTCAGAAACGCGAATCGCAAAAAAATGGGCCCAAAGATGCATGCACGAGTCGGTTATTTGGGTATTTGCCGAAATTAAATCCATAAGTAGTTAAATGTAATGTAACGCCTTAAGTAATTTAGAGTGACGGAGAGAGTTAAAATTCAGAAAATTGGTGACATTTACAAATGCTTAGACTTATACTGCCAAAACTCGTTTTGAAAGGTATAAATACCTCTTAGGTATACCTAAGTCACAACACTCACAACCATCGTTAGCTCCTTCTTCTCATGTTACTTTAGTACCTATCCTTAGCTCCCGTGGATGTACTTACGGGAGAGACATTTTTCTGTCTATGTTTTTATTTTAGATTTTAGTGCTACGGCCGCGTGTTAGTTTGCTTCTAATACTATTTTTAATAGGTATATTTAAATATGTTATGTGTTTTATTTCTTTTATCCAGGTGCGCAATAAAAAGTCGGTTTTAAATGAAGAGGTCTGATGTTACATTTTGATATCTCATAACAATCAGATGTGACATCGTCATCGCACAGCGCTGGGCGAGGACAACACTGATATAGCTACTTCCACATAGCCGCCCGTCTGGCGGTGACTCATGCGCCCGCGCAAGCCATAAGCTGTTGCGCCTCCTATGTACCTAGCTACTTTTAAAAACGGTGGGAAGAGCCTTAAATCAACAGCAACATTTAGGAGCAGTAGAGTGTGGTATGATAGAGATACCATCGAGAAACTTGCAACCAAGCCTGGTTTCAAGATCCACGGACCATAAGCGTGCCAAAAACACCTTACCTTTATATTTATGATTTCCCACTTCAATTGCTACAAATACAGACACAAATGTCTGTTCCGCATAACCTTTTTTGACTTAATATTCTGTGCCTCGATGGTCAAAATCAGCACTGACTTTAAGGGGCCCACTGATTATCAGTCCGCCGCACGACATCAGCCTGTCAATTAGAACAAAAAGTTGACAGTTCAGAACAACTGACAGGCTGATATCGTTCGGCGGACTGATAATCAGTGGGCCCCTTAACAAGCTCCATCCTGAAATTAGACCTCTTCTCGAAAACGTACCTATTACTTTACAGTTTCTTGAGAAGTGATCCCTGATCAGCTTATGACTTGCACCAGAGGCGTTTAACTATGCACCTCATTGTGCGTCGAAGAAAAGGCCTTATTCAACTTATATTCTTTCTCTACATCTTAACTAGTAATACAAACTCCTGTTCCCATGACTTCATACTTTTGTGGCTTTATCCTTTTCATTATTAAAATTATACGGACGAGAAAGAAAACTTGAAGTTATTTTAAAATTGCAAAATATTAAATGGTTTTTCATATGACGCAGATAAACTATGAAACTCCCAATCGAGTTTTTTATTACGTAAATATGTATTAGTCATCTTATCGAAAACTTGTAACTTGTAACTATAATAATATTATTTAACCAGTAACAAGTTCAGACATGTTTGATGTTATACGCTGTTTTCCGGTTGATAGCTGAGATATTGAGAACCTCGAATTTGCAAGAGCGATAGAAAGGCAGATTAAGAAATTTCAGTTTTCGCGGTAGGCCCTTAGGTTTTGGGTTGTGTGTGGGTTCTTATCTCATATTTCGTGTTCAGCCCTAGTAGCACGGTAGCATTTTTATCGTTTATCACCATGTCTGTCACGTTCTAACAAGTATGTAAGTGCGAAAGTGACGGGCATAGTGATAGTCGATAAAAATGAAACCGTGCTGTGCCCGCAGGAATGGAACATCGAACATTATTAGGTTTAAAGAATCTAATTTCTACAAATGGGTCAAAAACATTTTTAGTATGTGTTGTGCTTCTTTCCCGCGGACATCATATAAATAAACGGATTTTGAAGTCTAACTTTCATGACGGCACATTTAAAGCCACGTATGATGAAAGTCTCAATTAGATCTGGTATCAGCGAATAGGCCTCCTAACTGCTAATACAAACATGTATCATCTATGATAAACTAAACAATCTGATGAAGATTATAGAATACGGAGGCATATTGAAGAGGACAAAGGAGGAGTTTATTGCAGAGGTATTAGAGGTCAGGGGAACATTTTTTCCTAATATAATGAAGGAAGGTGACAGTTACGTTGGTATTGCCAAAATATTTGCATTTATAATTGTATCCGAGTTGCCTGAGGAGTTTGACGCCTTAGCGACCAAAGGAAGTGCATTAACAGTCCAACAGTAACTTTAATGTAACGTTAGTCATAAGGCACACACTTTCACTGCTACGTGCCCAGCTGGTTAACTACTTACAACACCATCACTTTACCTCAAAACAGTATAATTTTGACCTCGGATTATGCAAAGGTATAACAAAAACAAAGGCCAAGTTATGATAGAGACGAGCACAACGTGTTAAGAATAGTTGAGGAACGGAAGAGGATGTGACGTCAATGGTCGTTGTCGTAGTCTCCGGGAGTGCAAAAGCCTTTTTTTTGGTGTGAGTCATCTGATTCTTGCAAGGTCGGACATCAAGGACCTGGGGTGGCGCAACTCTTGAGTCGCGTAACTGACAGAAAAAGTCAGTCAAGTATTTTCAATGGTCCCTTTTTCTGAATGGATTCCTAAATCCTAAGGTTGGACTTCCAAAGTTTGTTAAATATCTCAAGGGTCATGAAGTAGTCGGATCTAAATTTAATTTTGATAAATTATTAAAACTGCTTTGCGCCCTCAGTGATTAACTGGAAAAGTCCACATTACTACATCTGTTATAATTTAAACATTAATTATTTTGTGAAAGCTAAATCTATTGAAAAATTTACTGATTAGCCACTTTACTGACGATCGATCGTTAGCCGCGCAAAAACGGTTAGGTATTAGTAATGTTAGATCTCCCCGACGGATTCAGACCACACCTCGGCCAAATTTAAAAAAACAATCAAATCTCAATCACGAAAACCAACGAAGCTGCTAATTTGTCAAAAAACACAAGTCGGTACAACCAAATCAAACAGATCGTCAATGACACGCCCTGACCATTATTTTGCAAAGAGCGGCGACTGTGCCTCAAACTCTTCACCCAATTAAGGATATTGCTCTGAAAAACAAAACCGTAAAGCGAAATAACACCTATTGTAAACGCTATAAGGTGTTGATGTATTTTCTGGGTGGTAAATCTAAGTTGGTGATATTATAAATTGACAGTGATTTGGTTTTGGACAAATATTTCGGCACAGAGATTAGAGGGTGCGTGATGACGGATGGGACCACCGGCTGACTAACTCCTAACTAGGTTGGTTGACTAGGCCGATTAGCTTAATGACTTTGATTGCTGGGTAGCTATGGGTAGCTAGTAGGTGGGTAGCTTCGTTGTTTATCGGCGTTACGTGTCCTTTCACTGATGTGTTTTATTAAATCTACTCGGTAGTTTTTTTTTAAATATGCCGAGCAATTTTCGACTGAAATTACGTGAGTGATCCGTTTTAATATTGTTCGCACCTGGCTGTTCTAAATCCGCACTTAAACACTGCACTTTAAGGTTCACTTTCCTATCACTAAGCACTGTTACTTTTACTACTACTATACTTCACTTCACTGTATCACTGTCACTTTATTTTTGGTTACTGACTTGACCATGGAAACTGTTTGGCTCCATTGTTTTTAGAAAACATACCGTTAGCTAGTTTGCATTTCGAAAAGAGACATCTAGCGATCAATTCAGTAATTAATTTACAGTATGTACACTTATGCGGCAATTTTAAATCTCAACATCCTCCGCCGCCAAGGAAGTATTCCTTGATCACTAGTTAGGAAGTCGACACAGCTTGGTAATCGGCCGTTGTGTGATCCCGAAAGCTGTGCGAATGTCATACATACGAATCAATCCATCAGTACCAGGGTATTTCTTAAGTACTCTGCCTACTCTCCAGTTCGCTGGTGGAAATCTTCCATCTTTGATCAATACCAGTTCTCCAACTTCTAAATCCTTTTTAGGTGTATTCCATTTTGGACGCAATTGCAAACGAGAAAGGTATTCACTTTGCCATTTAATCCAAAAATCTCGTAGCATGCGTTGGGTCAACTGCCATCTCGATAAACTGGATATGTTACTCTGCTCATTACTGCGATCTGATAAGCAAATCAAGGGTTCGCCGACCAGAAAATGTCCTGGTGTCAAATAATCTAAATCATCGCCTAATGGAGCCAATGGACGTGAGTTAAGACACGCTTCAACTTGCGAAAGGACCGTATAAAATTCTTCGAACGTCAGGGTTGCGTCTTGCATTATTCTTTTCAGATGATACTTCGTCGATTTTACACCGGCCTCCCATAGTCCTCCAAATTTTGGTGCTCCAGGGGGAATATATCTCCAACGAGTGCCTCTGTCGTCTAAACTTTTGAGCAAGTCTTCTGGAATTTCGTTGCGACCCTGTTGCCACATCTTTAATAGTTCTTTTTCAGCTGCAACGAATGTAGTACCATGATCACTCCATAGTTCCTTGCAATGACCACGTCTAGACACAAATCTTTTAAAAGCAGCGATAAACGCTTCTGTGGTCATATCGCTGACTAATTCTAAGTGTATGGCTTTGGTAGACATACACACGAATAAAGCAATATATGCCTTGTATGTCTTAGCTCCTCGACCTTTACTCATTCTGCATGTGATGGGACCGGCAAAGTCAACACCGCTTATAAGAAAAGGGCGTGAAGGTTTCACTCGAACTTCCGGTAAGTTTCCCATCGACTGAGTATTAGTTTTCGCATTGTATCTTGCACACGTTATACACTTCTTGTAAAACTGCCTTATTGACGAACCTCCTTTAATAATCCAGTATTTGCTTCTCAAATATGGTGTCATGAGATGAGGCCCTCCATGAAGAGTGTTTTTGTGAGCATCATCCAACAAAACAGGTAACAATACGTTGTTTTTAGTTATTATAATAGGATGCTTTTGATCCATACTCAACTCTGCGTGTTTCAGTCTTCCACCTAATCTCAAAAGACCTTTATCATCCAGATAAGGTGTGAATTGCAGTAGGCGACTGCTTTTCTTAATTGCTTTTTCACTTTTCAGGTGATCAATTTCTTCAGGAAATTCTATCTCTTGGGACATCTTTAAACACAAGGTAAGTGCTTCATCTTTTTCTTCACAGGTTATATGTTTACTAACATTCTTTTCTTTTTTCAGGATCTTCAGCCATCTTCTACAATATGAAATCACAGGAAGTATCATATCACTTAAACACTGCACTTTAAGGTTCACTTTCCTATCACTAAGCACTGTTACTTTTACTACTACTATACTTCACTTCACTGTATCAAATATATTTTAAAATCCGTCTAGTTGCTCTGCCGATCGATGGACTCCAACACAACACATAATGGAATAAAACATATCGAAATATAAAGCTAAGCGGATTGTTCATTTTTCTCCTTTCTTGAACAAAGGTTTGTCTCAATACAGTAATTATTACAACTAAAAACTTTACTCATAAAAGGCTTTCCTAAATTTTTTGGCTGTAAAAAACTTCCATAGCCCGAATAACTCACAAATAAATGTCCGGGACGTGTTCGAATTCCTTAAATATTTATCTACAATATCCCGGCCATTCACAGAGCAAACTCCGATCATTCCCACCTTCAATAAAGCGTACCTCACGCACTTGTCCCGAACGGACACTTTTTTCTTCAAAAAACCTTCATAACCCACACAAAATACAACCTACATCACCTTTAACACCCTAATCTTAAAGTACAATTTATAAAATCTACCTGAAAACATGTAAAAACCTATAATCATTTACAAATGCATCAACTATAGCGTCTATGACTTTGACTTTAAAGTACAAAATCATGATAATGGCTGTTAAAAGATGGTTCTACCTGTCGTCTGCCCCCCGGGCAGTCATTTAACGCTTTGGCGGCAGAACTAAATGCAACCAAAATAGAGATGCATCCATTGCCGAGTCACTTAGCTAACTTCCAGCGAGACGAATAAAGAAGGAGTAATGTATATCAGGTCTGAACGGTGTTACTATGGAATTCGGTGGGTGTAATGACATAGTTGTGTAAGATCGATAGCTCGATCGGCAAGCACGTACTTTCCGGTGCTTCGCTGCGAAATTAAGTTCACAGAATCGAATATTGGATGTAGATAATTTAGACAAGGGATTTGCTGTTTTGAAGAAACAAATATACTCGACAGGAGAACTTCTATGTGAGATTTCACAGAAATAATATTGGCAAAGCTTAACAAGGTATTCTTTGGAAGATGAAAATGGCAGTTGAAAGTTTGGAATCAGAATCAGAGGCTAGGGCTATAGGGATAAATGAAGTAGTAGTGATAGGAGGATGCTGACGTATCAGAAAGAGGAAGACCTATCAGGAGGAGAAAATATCAGGAGTGCAAGAGGCGTCATTACAAATATGTGTTAATTTTAATGTATATTACATTAAAATTGCCATTATTGTAGTTCTTCCGAATCGCATCCATGTTTCATCTCATCTACGGGAATAATTCACAAAGGAAACCGATTTCTGAGACCGTTCGAGGAAAAGCCAATTTATGAAAAGCAATAACTTTTTGTGTCTTTTGTTATTTTTGACATAATTATTTTTTCCAATTTTTCTACACACACAAAAAGTTGATCGAATTCATTCAAAATCTAACACTTGTAAGTGATCTGTTCTCTTTGTTACAGATGAAACATAATATCTTGGTATACATATTTTAAAAATTCCTGACCCAGAAATAAAAAAGAGTAATTCAAAAATTATATCGCTCCACAGCGTCCAAGTCTCTGTCAGGCGTTGAGTTAACCAATAAGTAGTCGACCTAGTTCACCTAGTGCAGCGGTTCTCAATCTTTTTTTGGATGGAACCCTTTTGGAGTGCGAAATGCTTGATGGAACCCTACAATAAAACAATAGTTTTTAGAAGTGTATTTTTTATTAAATAAGCATAATTCTAAATTCTTGCGGAACCCCTGCAGGGGTGTCGCGGAACCCTAGGAACCACTTTGAGTATGGCTGACCTAGTGCTTCTATCGATGACTATTTAGAGTCTGTGCGGAAAGAGAAGAGTCGTGGAATGTATGGGACCCAATGTAAGACGTAATTAGGATAGACCCACGATAGTATAAGAATTTATTTTTATACCAATAACTTTGCAACTTAAAACAATAGGTAGATTTAGGTTCAAAAGTTATTGTTAATGAAAAGATCGATCAACGAAAATCCTATAGCCTGCATAGCTTCCAAGTCTTCCAAGCCATACCCGTCGTGGAGTCAACCAATAGCCGAGCTTGTGTTTGTATGCGCTGTTAGTGCGCGTGGGCAGGCGCGTGACCTATTTAGCTTGGAACACAATTCATTCCGAGAAGAATTGTGTTCCACCTTAAATTTTGGAAACCGGACTGCTGATATAGTCTTCACAAGACTTAGTATAAAAAAAATTAAACCTTCACTCCTGCTGAAATCAGTTACGATGTTCAGAAGTGACGGATTTAGCTGTTAATCATAGGGTGAGGTATTTAAAAAGATCTTATACGTTCTTGTTATCTTAACACTGTCAAGATTATTTTGACGGCCTCATCTATCTACTTAATTAGGTACTTCAGCTGTAAACATTTTCAATAAACTATGTACTTAAAGGATGTATTTGGTAACAATTTGGCCTACCATATATGACTCTGAAAATCTGAAGGTTAGTTCCAAAGTTAAAATTTGATCTTTTACTGACAATGTCATCAATCACTGTTTCTTTGTTAAGGTCGTTGTAAGCTAAGGTGGGCCAAGATTCAAACTGCCCTTACATTCAAGTAACTACATCTCAATAAAACTGTGGAGTACAACAAAACAATGCTTTAAATGTCGTAAAACTGGCCCAAGTCTAACAAACATGCATGGGATATTAGGCTTTATGTATCTGACATAAAGGTGTGAAAAGTGTGTGCATGGTAGTGATAGATAGGTTGTTTAGTGCTATTTGGGATAGTGGACCCCCGAGTAGAACGGGTTGGTCCGTGTGGGAACGGTTCGCGTGAAATCGGTGCGTCTCCGTCGGGTGGTGTTTATATGGGACGAGACGACGGCGTAACGATTCGAAATATTTGCATTACCTACGTTGGGCTAATGGCGTCACCACTGCATTGCTCGTCATTGGGTGTTCATCCTCACATCCTGGAAACCAGATGGTCAATGCACTGTGCAATCGCAGAAATAAATCTCCTAGCTTCCACGTAATTTAGGCCTGTACGATGTCTATCAGATTTTCACAAGACAAAACGGATTATGATTTGTCATAGCAGATTTATTACCATAACAACTTCTTCTCAATTGCCTCAGTTAAGTGGTAGACCTTAACAGAGCTTAGGAGCCACGCCTAGGAATACATACTAAGGTATTGCATGGGTACATAAAATAGCAAAAGGCAAGTCAAGGCGATCTCTTTTGATTGCCTTTAATTAACACCAACGAGTCTATCTTAGAGGAGCTCAATATCACCACAAGGATCCACCATCTGTACCCAAAGAGTCCTTAAAATCTTCGGCCGCACAGTCAGACGCGGCATGGACACGCTAGAAAGGCACATTACTACCGGGAGTGTCGAGTTGTCGACGGACGAAGGAGTAGAGGGCGTGCACCCAGTAGATGGTCAGATGTGGTCCAAAATAGACTTCGCTCCAGGCAGCGATGCAGATGGCCGAAGATCGAGAGGCCTGGAGAGCAGTGGTAGGAAGAATAACCCATAGGAGTCACGTCCCTCAGACATGAGGTCACGACCGCGAAGAAGAATTAGAACCACAAAACAACATCATTATTTGTAATCGCAAAATATAAATATCGTTGACTGTAAATGATGCGTAAACACTTTTGTTTTTTTTGTCTAATGCGGGGACACTATTGAGACGTATAATAACGTATTTTACGGATTTATTTCATATAAAACTCAGACGCCGCCTATATGTTTATTTTATGGGAAACCATTAAGAACAATAGACGCAACAGTTATTGTTATTAGAAACTAGATATGAATAGCTTTCTTTTCTGCATTTAATTCTGCATATCTTTTCACGGTCTACTTTGATTTAATTGTCACGTCACGCAATGATATAATGTATCTAACTATACAATATACTCATACATAAGAAGTACTAAAAATAATTCCATACCTACCTATATCATTACAGACTAATTAATCTGTTTTTGTTGATTATTTTTCGCATACAATTCCTCGTTATTGAGCATAATCTTGTCTCTTTCTTTCTCGGGCGCTCGTTAGCACGTGCACATCTCTCGCTTACTTGGCGCGACTAGATCTTTAGTATCTTTGCTCGAGCAACTGTACAATTTGTACAACTTAAGTGCTTTAATTTTGGAACGCCTTAACCTATCTGTTAATCTCTATCATTGGTTATACGTCGGCTTTAATTTGAAATCAATAAGTACGGCTTGCAAGTTTAGGTAAGATGTAACTGGTCAAAAATGTCAACGTCCAGGTAACACGGCGCGTGGACTGGCGATCCATGTCCGGCGGTCAACGGGTCACAAGTACAACTTTATCTAGCCCCCAACGGGGTTCCTTAGGAAAAACTAGCGCAGCTAGAAGATGTTGATCTCATTGTCAACTTTAGCCAATCTCTCTCTGAGACCGCGGCAAATGCCGTCCTCGAAACGTCGGAGGTATTATAATTTTAAAGCTTAAAATTGTAATCTTAGAATTTTAGACGGGGCGAGAACTCGCATGCGAGTTTGATTACATGCATTGCGTCGTTTGATCGGTCGGCTTGATGTAACCTCAATGGTCCGCAATGTATCTAAAATCGTATACCTACGAGTTCGCGTGCCATTCAAATGAGCCCTAAGCCTCGTTTTGCATTTTTCATAGACGAATGTCACTATGTTCAAACTCTTTGAATAAACGTCTTTTATTATTATTATTATTTGTATCTCCTTTTTTGGGATCACGGGCCTATAAATCCCGGTCTTTTGATAGGCTTGCGTGGGGATATAGATCCAACACGTAGAGGCCCTTTGGAGAGTTTTAATGTCATATAATTATTATTACTTGGTTACAACATTGGATACTGCACCAAAATCCAAAATGTCAACATCCAGGTAAGTTTATCAACACAGAGATCGGCGATCTGTGAGTTACGACGACGAAAGTCGGAGTTAGACAACTTTATCTAGCCGTCCCGGAGTAGGGTTCCGTGGGTAATATATATTATGTAGTTGTTAATTATTTTCCATCGTTTTTTCAAGGAAACGTACGAACGTGTCTTGCTATTTCAGTCAGAATCGGTACAAAAAAGTACTGAGGTTAACTGAAGTAGCATGACAAATACGAACGTTTCCGATAAAATACGATGAAAACAATTATGTACCTACTACCTAGATCTGTAAGAATTAAGCCATCAAAATAATTATCTTCGGTTACCGGTTAACGGATTTTATCGCGAATAAATAATTTTATATAACGTCCCGACGTGTCGAATTGATTTGTTCCCAAAGAAGTAAGACTCTATTATTCTCGTTTGTCAGAATCATATTACATCAAATTGTTTGATCTTCATATGTTTTTTTCAACAGACCTCGCTCAAATCAACGCTGGCCCAGTCGATAATTAAATGTCATAAGTACGGAACCCTTGGGGCGCGAGTCCGCATCGCACTTGTCCAGTTTTTTCAACAGATCGCTCGAACCAACATCGGCCCAGTCGATAATTAAAAGGCATCGCCTCCCGTTTTTTACGCGTCTACTAATTGATTGGTTTTCACCCGATTTTGTTCTCTTATCGCTAATGTTTCCAAACTGGATTTTGTTTGTGGCTCGTGTTTTTTAGTTTTCGTTGATAGTTTGATTAGTTTGTGTGGAGCCTCGATTGTTTTTACACACTTTTATTTTAGCTTCTCCGAGTTTATTTCTTATATTGTTATGTATAATATCCTTCAAATCTTGTAACTTAAATTTAAACCACTTCCCGGTGTTTCATTGAGCTGAAATTTGGCATAACTTCCGTATTTCCGACGACGATGCAATAATAATTATGCTAATATTGAGCTGATCTGATGATTCAGTCCAAATTCAGTCTTCGGTGGAAAATCGTTAACACATTGTGTTGAATAGGAAGCTAATATCTTAAACTTTAACAATGAAAAACTTTGCAATCAAGCTCATACAAGAAATAAAAGGCAGTGAGTAAATCAGGATTATTGAAGTAAATGATTAGGGTATCGCCGCTCGCGGCGGTAGGCGGTGTGCTGTTAAAATTCCACGCATGCTCACACTCTTAAGGAGATGTTTACATACCTATTTTCTGGGCTCGATTTTATAAAGGTACCGTTTGGATCCAGACTAGACCAGCATTACTGCTGACGTAATGCAGCGTGACATTACTGCCGATTGTCAAAAAACCGAGCAGCAATATCGATTTTAGGCGTTCATTCATAATAGTTATTGCTGAATTCTGATCTGAGATCGCATCTCTGACAGATTTCTCTAATTTCGTGTCAAATGGTGGCACAGGGTGGGACAGGTGGCACGCTCTTGTTTCGGAGGGCAAGATTCACATTGGATCACTGAGCCAAAATAGTTAGTTAGAATGCCGGCAAGGGGTTTAGTTAGTTAGTTAGAATGCCGGCAAGGGGCTCCACCCTATACGGAGACAGAAAGAGATCTAGGCGGAGGAAGAGGAAAGGGCTCTATAAGGAGGTCTATCTGTAATTCTGTATGGATGGACGTCTGGCCACGCGTTGGGCGGGTAGAACAACGTCAGAGACAAAAGCCACATTACAGGCTAGCATACACCGGGCCCAAGGCAGAGCGACTTGGAGAGCAATGGTGAAGTGTCCACAGCCGTCACGTCCGTCAGCCATGAGGATACGACAAAGGAGAGAAGAACTCCACTCTTCAAAGTATCCTCGATGTTTCGTGGCTTGAATGTGTTGACGTTGTTGTGTAGCTATTCAAATGTTGGGTTGCACTCAGCCTTAAGTCCGACCGGTGGGCGTGCCAAATACCCGAGATTCGTTTGTAATATATTCCAACTTTGTTTTTTGTCTAAAACGATCTCCGAGTAACATTCGGGTCTACACCACTAATAAGATGCACTATACTATAGGCTTGAAAATAATTATTTGGGTAATTTTTATTGTATATTTTTTATTTTAAATGTGTTTTAAATAAGTACATTCTAAACTAATTGCTATTGCTTTTAGAGTTTGATTTATGAGAGAAGAAAAACAAACTTAGGTACAATTTTGGGTTAACATTTTGAGTTACATGCAGGATGCAGGACATAGGAAAATAGGAAAAGATCAGTGAAAGCATATAACTGGAAACCGCCTTTGGGAACATTACCGTTCAAATTCTCGGGCCAAATTAGCACACATACACAATTACGCCTACATTTAAATAAGACGATACGTTTACAGAGCCTGTCTCTATTACACTAACGTACACAGCTAAGTGTAGATGAAATGCATATAATGTCAATAACTACCAATCAGCGACATTAATCCGCTAATAACCTTCTTGCTGTACGTACTGGCCGCTGAGAGATCGCGGTTCATATTTGATTAGAATATGACTTGGAGAGGGATAGGTTTATGCCATACATTGAAGAACCAGTCAAATAATTCACGTATAATAATTTAATGCAGATTAAAAGATGACTAGTTAAAATGTTGTTATGAAATTAAATGACAGACTAACTCAACATAATTAAATATTCATTGTTGTAGGTATAAATGTATTCCGCTATAATAAGTATTTTGTATATTTTATTATCAATCTGTATGGCAGTGCGAAGTCACGTTCAGAGCCCGTACCATGAGTCACTGACAGTGTCAAAACTGACATTTACGCTATCGAGAACGTAATTTACTTTCTATACACCTCGTTTTCACTAATATGCGAGTACGAGCGAGATGTATAGAAAGTAAATTACGTTCTCGACGGCGTTTGTCAGTGCCAAACTGATGGTAGCCGTACTGGTATAGTCTGTCCGTTTTTCTAAGATCAAGTACGCCATAGTAAATGTATGGCGAACTTGCTCTTAGAAATCGGACAGGCTATACAGCCTGCAAAATTTACATGGGTAGGTACACGAATCGGGTCAAAAACATTTGAACAGGCGGAGTCACAATAAATCCCCACTTTCAGTTCCAATGGAAATATTTTATATGTATATAGCCGGTCAAGCAAGTTTGTCAGTAGAAAAAGGCGCATAATTACAATTTTGTATGGGACCATAACCGTTCGCGCGCTTACATTTTCTAAATTCGCCGCTCTTTTCTACTGACGGAAATGGCTTGAGAGAGAACCTACATATATGTGACAGTAGAGGGTGGATTAAAATGATCAACATTTTGAGATAATGTGTGTATTTGTTAAATTAATTCAGTGAAAGCGTGATAGAAAAAAATGTATCTACATATAGGAGACCGGGTATGATTATCTCACGGGTTATCTCATGAATAGAACCTTAGATATCTTGCCAGGCATCCACTCAATTTCATGTCTGTCTAATTGGACAGCTTTTTTCCATAGTTCTCTGCGAATAGCATCTTGTGGGAATCTGAATGGAAAGTAATGTAAAATGTCAATATCAAATTTTAATTTGAAATAACTAGGTAGTTTTTTTTATAGCTCCATCTCATGAAATAAAAAAGGAAAATACAAATCTGTAAGAAGGAATTTATTACTACATTTATAATTACAGTGGAATCCGTTTATTATGACTCCGCTTATACTGACCAACCGCTTACTATGACGCAATTACTGTGCGAAGTTTGGTTTTCATATGAAATTCTTTGTGACAAAGTCGGATAAGATAACTTCGACCTATAAATACTATTTTTATGGAATTATGTCCGGTTATACTGACAAATTCGCTGGTTTTCGTGGCCGGCCCACATCTTTCCCTGCGAGGACGTCTGTGGCGTTTAAATTGTTTTAGTTTTTACTCTCGGTGAAAGTTGATAATTGGTTTAAGGTTAATAAAACTCATCTCTCACAAAATAGTTTGAGATTAATTTGGAAAAAATAAAATAAAAAGTTTATCAACTATGCTTTATATGACATGACATCCGCTTAGTATGACATGTTTGTTACTTCCCTTCAATGTCATTATAAGCGGATTCTACTGTATATAGAAAATACCTAAACCAATCATAAGTTAATAAAATAGTCTACTTCATTTGGCATAAAACCATCCCTATTATCCTCGCAATTTAAAAAGTCGTATGTTGTTATGAAAGTCGTATGCAGTTGTTACGTTTTAGCTTAGCACGGTAGTATTGAAAAAATGTCGTCATGTTTATTCCAAATTTTACTGAAGTTATCTGTTTACTACAAGTGAAAAGTGATTCCACTGTCCTTGATATGAACTAAAACAACTTCTGCACCACTTCACGACACATGAAGACATTTTTAATTACAAAAAAACGTAGTTTTTATAAACCAATTTAGCCATCGGTCACTGACTGTCATCTCGGCCGAACTGAAGTTGCCAATCGAACAGTCTGTAAGCACCGCCTATAATCGAATACTTTACGTTGGGTCATAATTGAGCGGACAGAATACTTCCATGGTTTATATGCGTTCACTGGAAAAGATACAATGAAATATTAAAGACTTGTATTTTTTTACGATGATTAAAATAAGTAGAAAAGGCTTGGTCGGCATTTAGTAATACTTTATCAGCTTTAGGCAAATAATGATTGTTTTAGTTTTAGGTGGACCGTGGGAATAGCTAGCCCTATCTTATCCGAGTCAACACTTTAAATGTTTCATGCTTCAGTCAATATTGACAGTACATTCAAAGTAATCGTGCTCAATTGTTTTAGACGATTATCCAGTAAGAGTTTTACAATCTTGTATACCTACTTTTGCGATGTGTTTGTTAGAAACTTGGCTTAGAAAAAAGTCTATATAAAAAACTAATGAGCCTTATAATTTCTTTTTGAGACACAACGAGTAGAATTTGTAAATAAGCGATGTATAATAGAAAATTAGACTCTAGCCTCGTTAACTTGACCCAAACTTGGCAGTAAGAAGAATGCATATGCATCCCTATTAATCTTCTCACTTGGCGTAGCACTTGGCACGAAAACTAGCCTGGTTCGACTTTAGCAAAAATTGACAAAATCTATTCCATCGCGAGAAACATCAGCAAATAATTTTGACAGCAAGTAAAGTACCTTAGCCTGTGGTGTTTTTTCCCGTCCTTTCATCCCTGTATGTGAGGAATGCGCTCGCGCACGGATTATGCTCTCGCATGCTTTGTGCCGCCGACTCAATATTTGCCACTTTTGTACCATGATCTCTGATTGAGGGTTTGTGTGTTTGATGTTCCGACACCTGGGAAGGTTTCTGTAAACTTATTTCTTTATTGATTTTTAGGAGAACCACAGCCGTCAATAAAAGTTTTACATGACTAGTTACATAACAGATGGTCGATACCTAATAGTTATCCATTATTTGCATTTTACATATTAAAGATAAAGATAAAGATAAAAGATAGTTTATTCAAGTAGGCATAATTACAATGCGCTTATGAACGTCAAATAAAGCTAGGTAGACCGGCTCCAACCCTACACCTCTGCCCCGAGAAGATTTAAATCCCCCCTCAATTGGAGGAGGGTATCCCAATATGGGACCGGCAACAAACTCGGCGGGACACATCTTTTCAAAAATAATTACATCTTATAATTAACATGCATTACGAGAAAATAAGGGAAAAAATACAATTTAAATTACTATAGAATTCATGCAATTATACACATAAGGTGTAATAGAAATTTGATTTAGAAAATATACATATGTACATGGAATCATACAAAATCGTAGCTCTTTCAGAAAACATATCAAATTCTTACAAAAGGAAAATTTTACATTAGGTAATACGAGTACCTACGTAAAATAACGTAAGTAGATATCTAGTAGTAGTAGTAGTTCGTTTCGGTTTCTACGGAAGACCAGGTATGGGTCCAGGGCTTGGTGTCAAGGTATCCAAAAGGTACCTTGACATCAAGCTTAGTGGAAATCATAATATCCGTGACATTATGTAGTGTTTTTTTGACATTGTTAATTAAATTTTTCTTGTTTGAATGTCCTTTATACATTTTATTATATATTTTATGTTGTATTTACTCTATTGTTTCAGCATGGTTTCAGATGTGCAACGTTTAATATTCGTAATACGAATTTATTGTTAAACATTTCCTTTTCAATCTGCATTTAAGGAGTCGATCAGTTGCCGATGGCGCAATTCACACTTGATTTATTATAAAATAAAGAGCATTTTTTGTTATTGAACAATGAACATTAATTTCAACATGTCGCCATTGAACCCCAAAAACGAGACGGAACCCAAACTAGCCCTACAATGCCCTATTATTCATAAATAACATCAAATAAAAAGACCTCAGACACAATCGCAGGCGCATGTAGATAAACCATTATACAAACACAATGCTATCGCCGTCTCCTTCACTCGGCATAAATTCAATGGCATTTTTTATCCCCATTTCATTTGAATTACTTTATAATGTCGTTAAGGCTTTGTTAGTTTCGATTTCTAGAGGTTTTCGCGTCACGTTTTTTCTTCGTTGATTTTGTCGCTAGAATCTTTTCTGTTATGATGTTTTGTGGAATCACGCCGGACTCCGCTGTAGACACGTTTTGGGATCGAAATTAACATGATCATAAATGGAGTGACGATCCTTATGAATGCTCGAGATGACTACTAAACTGACGCATGAAGTGGACCTCTTGATGTCAATCATTCTAAATATGTCGTTGAATTGGTTATTTTATTCACTACTAAAGAAATCATAACTTTTTTGTCATTTGGATACAATTAGATATTTGAAATCATCTGAAAAGTGTTATAATGGAGGGTAAGGGCGAAAAAAGAATGAATGAAAAAAAAAACATGTCTATGGTTCACTTATTTGTCAGAGATGACATTTAATATAAGGTTGGCAACAATGTATTTCATTCAATATTTTTTAAGTGGTCATTACACGAAGTATCGAAAAAGTGCCAAAAAGATACTGCGTGTATGCACAAATGCTTTTTTGGGGAATAGACTAAAGACTTGTCTAACTTGTCTTGACAACTATAAGTTAGGGTTTTAAAGGTGTGTGCACGACCCTTTAAATGATAAATAAAAGTACGGGAGTAGAAAAAATATATATAATATACTCTGGCAAACCCACTTTGGGTTGGGTTGCTGGTTGCTTCTATGGGAGGACAACCCTTCGCGCCTATAATTTCTGAATATTTACTGACGGAAATGGCTTGCCAAACTGTATACTCGTAAGAAGTTTTCAATGTAAATTAAATTCCGAAACAAACCGTGCCTGCCTGTAAATTTTTATGTAAAAAAGGCTTTGATTTCTACATTATTTATTCGTAAGTTTTGAAAGCTAAACTAATTTTTGATAACAATAAACAATATCAGCAAATAAACAATATCGTACTACGACGACATCATATACCACAATAAAGTAAATAACGCAAACGAAATAACATAATCAAGCAATATTATATGATTTATATGTAGTTAACCTCATAATCAGCGGTATAATAACGTTGCCGTAGGTCTGATTATCCTGGCGTATAAATTATTGGAATATCATAATTTATTTTTCAACAGATGATTAGACTGCCGTCATGGCGACGGGCAGCCTTCACCTTGGAGTAGGTAACTGACACGTCTGGTGAGGTAGGACCTCTGACACATTCGACTTTCGATTTATGATATAATACATTGCTGCTCCATAAAGCACTTGTGTTAGAAATGTACTGGTTGATGTAGCAATGGATGTTGAAGTAATCAATGTATGTTTCACGAAGTAATTTGAACAGGTATTGGTGGTGGGCGTGGGGTGGCTCAGGGTAGTGTTATGAGCCGGTACTCTACGTGACCTCTACAAGGGCGTCTTTTCGGTTATAATCTCGACTTACCCGACTGTGTAAGTGCCTAATTGAATAATCATTCAATTCAAATTGTTGTTAAAGGGAATTGGATCAAAAGTCATGATTGTATACTGTTTAGGTAATGTACCGTAGTACCTATGTGATTAATTAACGTGCCCTAGTTTTTCTAAAAGGACAAAAGTGTTTACTTTTGGTGTTGTTGTGAGCTAATGTTAAGGTATATTTTGTTCAAATACTTTTATCAACTTTTCCGATAACTATATAATGAATATGATTTCTAATGAACAGTAACTATGGGAGGGTGTTTTTTCAATGAATATGCAGGGCACTTAACATAATCGCCTCAGCCGCTAGAGAGACACGACGCGGCGCGACGCAACTGCCATAAAAAAACCTATAAACATTCGATTCCGATTAATACAAACTATGATCCATCGTTAATACTAGTTTTATCGTTCATTGCTGTAATATAATTTAGTCTATTTTTATTGCCTCCGATAGTTTTTGCGTTATTAAGATAAATAAAGGACTGAAGGAGGAAGGAAGGAAGGAGGGAAGTAAAGGACACCAAGAATTTATTCTTGCAACTACTTTTACACGATAGAGGTAAGTATTTAAAAAAAAACCGGCCAAGTGCGAGTCGAACTCGCGCACGGAGGGTTCCGCACCATCAACCAAAAATAGAGCAAAACAAGCAAAAAAACGGTCACCCATCCAAGTACTGACCCCGCCCGACGTTGCTTAACTTCGGTCATAAATCACGTTTGTTGTATGGGAGCCCCACTTAATTTTTTTTTTTATACCACATAGGTGGCAAACAAGCATACGGGCCGCCTGATGGTAAGCAGTCACCGTAGCCTATGGACGCCTGCAACTCCAGAGGTGTTACATGCGCGTTGCCGACCTTTTTTTTAAAAACCTGTACACTCCTTTTTTGAAGAACCCCATATCGTAGACCCTCGGGAAAACCTCGGAAGGGAGCTCATTCCACAGCCGGAGCGTCCGCGGGAGGAAATCTTTGTTTTATTCTGTTTTTAGTATTTGTTGTTATAGCGGCAACAGAAATACATCATCTGTGAAAATTTCAACTGTCTAGCTATCACGGTTCGTGAGATACAGCCTGGAGACAGACGGACGGACGGACGGACAGCGGAGTCTTAGTAATAGGGTCCCGTTTTTACCCTTTGGGTACGGAACCCTAAAAATAATGGGGTTTACGCACCATAAAAACCAAAAACTTAAGAAATGCCCCATGTTATCTTTGCAAGTGTGTATACGATAGTCGATGAATAATTTAAATTTGACCTAATTTATTAATCAGTTCTGTACATAATATAAGATAGGCCAAAAGTACTTTTTAAGTTTTATCGAAGTCTGATAGTTTAACAATGCTTTTATTTTTGTAAAACGTGGCCTACAGCGTAGACTAAAACAAAATTTGACTATAGAAAACGCATTCAATATAACTAAACGAGTTATATATTTTTTTTTGAGTTATTAGGACGAGGCAGATATTTTTCAGCGCTCTGACGTTCCAAATACTTGCAAGCAACCATATGTATCCATAATAAGTCCCAAAAACCTACAATTCAACGATTCTAAAATCAAGAATTGCCAAGAATGTTATGAAGTCCACAATGAGTAAATCGCGGAGGTGGCCAGCAAAAACGCAGACCACCCAACGGCCGACCGTAATACCTACAACCTACAATACATGTTTGGTACCTAACACAGACACAGACACAGACGGCTAAACATCTCAGTGTCACCTTATGTGCCCGTTTTATTTATTAGATCATTAATTGGCTACTAGAGTCCATCTAAGCTAACTGTGCACCGATTTGGATAGAACAAAGTGAGGGGGTGACATTATAAACGTCATATTTTCATATAAATTGGACATAAGCGGTCACAGTGCCACACGTTGTCATTGCAAATGCATTGCAGAGTTATCTTGGTCCGAATCCATTGCCTTAAACCTATTTCATCACTTTCATCAGCAATGACGTTTATTTAGGTATCTTACGTCTGTATTTTTAAACTATAAAGTACTACGCCATACATATATTATTCTATACAAAAAATAAATGATCGCCGATACTAGTCCCTATTCTATGGGCAGTACTTCATAGTTAAAACAGACTATATTAGTGAATTATGGGTAAGTACTCTTCGTTATTTTGGCATTAAAAAAGGGCAGACAATCTTGACGCGTCTTTTTATTGAAAAACACATTTGTAAAATAAGTCTCAGCAAATAATGTAATATGATCATTCACATTTTTTGGTTTCATAAGTAATAGTTACTATTTTTAAAGCATATAAAAAAATCACTTTCACGTCACAATTGTTTACCCTTTTTCTAATGCTATAAAATATAAGTATAAATACCTTAAAAATTCCGCAATTTCTAAACTCTCCGTAAATTGTATAGCGTATTACACATAGAACCTCAAACTTCAAAGGCGGACGCATTCAAACTATTTGATTATTATGTCGACAGTTGACAGACTGTATTTATAAAAATGTCAGTTGAATACCGGTGAATTTGTTGCATTTAAGCTTTTGATAAATTTCTGTTTTAATGCATATGGATTATGTCTACTATAAGAAAACGCAAAATGGAATTAAAATCGGATGCCCTGGATATGAGAATTGATCGGTTGATAGCCAAATATTCCAATGTTTGTCAATCCGACGGTATATTACCAGTCCATTTTAAAACGAATGACGAAAACTGCACAAATAATTCGAAAGGGTATACATTTACATCATATACGATAGTACCAGACCACAAGACCACTCGTATTCACGCATACTCCATAAAAAGTGATCACTACTTTTATAAGTTCCAACATTCAAGTGATTCTGATAACGAAAATGAACACTGTAATATTCGAATAGCTTGTCATGATATTGTCTCTAATAGTATTTCTGATACTGACAGTGAGTCGACTTTATCGACAACATACTATAAATGCCCTGAGAAGTGTGCCATTAAGTCTAATGTAAAATTTAAGGACCATGTCAAGCATGTAAACCTGCAAACTTCCTTCATCAACGAAAACTCTACGAAATCTTACGCAGAGAAAACCACTTACTGTCGACCTGTAGTTAGCTCTTACGACAGAAATTACGTGACTAAAGTGATGAATAAAAACGCTAAGTTGCAGATGCTTTTAACCAAATATGTAATCAGTCGCTACAAAGAAAAAGCAAAGTGGAACAATTATGTTAATAACCAATCTGTTCGAGATTGGTCCAAGGACTCGTCACCATCTGTGTCTGGAAAGCCTGAAAATTCTTTGTACAACGATAACGTGACTAAAAGTAACTTGCGCCAGTCTGGTTCTTGTAAAAAAATATTGCATGATTTGTATGATACAAAAGATGAAGTGTTTCCAGAGTACCTAACAGAATATGAAAAAAGAAAACGCTATTATGACAGTTTGTCAAACAAAGTGTATAAGCAGCATAACTTCCTTAATGTACCAAAAGCCAGAAAAAATTGTGAGAACGGCGAACAAAGGGATAGTCCTCATCCACACCATAAAATAATTTATGAGCCTAAAATTGCAGATGACGATCAAAGCCATTCAGGACCAAAATCTTCTAAGATGCATCAACATTTAAAGGAAGTAAAGTCAGCTGGTCTATATCACGCATCTGATTTTGATATTAAACAAAGCAGAGATGTGCAAACTCACATCACGTTTGGAGGTAATTGTAACACTATAAATTATGTCACAAACGAATTAGATTCAGAACTTCAGACTACAGACAATGAGATCCATGCTATGATAAAAGATGTAAATGATGTGGAAAATATGACTTCAACAACAGAAAATCATTATGCGGTAGTAGAATCTGTTTACACTCTTAACAAAACGAGTAATGCACCTAAGACGTCAATAGAAGTTCTTGAAGACAAGCTCGATACACTAATAAACTTATTTAATTTATTCGTATCAGATTATAAAACAAAAAATATTATGTTGAGTGGTATATCAACAGATACTTTTGTTATTGACGGACGACAACATGCAGCTGATATTGCGACTTCAAAAGTTGAAAAAAAGAAGAAAAAAGTAAGCATCGTGGGCAACGTTATGACCAACACTTCACTGTGCGCTATAGATTCTAACTTCTCCCCCTCACGTTACTTGATGAATATGAGACTGAACAATATACTTCACGAGGAACTAGATAAAAGTAACAAAATAAGAAGCGAAATACAAAACATGTTGAAAACGAACCGATCAACAATTGAATTAAATACGGATATACCTACGAAAGAACGCTCGACAGAAGTGACGGAGTCGCTCTCTAAAACCAAACTGGAGTCTCCAAGCGCAGGCGTAATTGTTGAAGACATTTCATGTCAGCAGATTCCTCAGCATCGACCACCCGATCGAAGAATAGAAGTAAATACAGAGCCTTTGGGCTTATTGACATTGCTGAGACTGTCCACAGAGGCCGTAAAACAGATAGTATCCTTTATACCAGACATAAGTTGGTATCTTTCAAGAGTCTGTCGTCCTGTGCGTGGCCGCAATGAGTACGTGTGCAATATTTGTGGTGCGGCTTTTGCGCGCCCTTCGGAGCTCGGAGCGCACATTTTACGCCATGATTTGGGTCAAACCAGGTAAGAATTTGAGTTTATAGTTGTATTCTTCTTCTTTACGATTTAATATAATACGATACCATACAATTTATTTTCACATGTTTTAACCCACAAGCGCATTGTATCTAACTTTCCTCTACCTGCCGCTACGTACAAGTGTTTTAAACCAGACATTTCAGCATGATATATACATACAGCATTCTTTTTAAATCTAAGAGAATAGGTACACTAAAAGGCACTTCTGAAAATATTATATTCCGCATACTAACATTATGTCGTTTACGTACGTTAGTCTTGATTTTCTGAGAAAGATGGGAATCCATTTCGATTCAATATTGACGCAGAATCAGTTTCCTATCGTTGTTGGTACTATCATAAGAGAAGGATTTATAAGCTCCTGATTGAATACTGTTCTTGTATTTGGTACTTTTGTAACGGTTGTAATTTCCCAGAGACTGCAATGTGTGCCGCCACACCGTGGACAGACAGCGTCCGTCCCGGCTGTTTCGCTGCCGGCACTGCGGGCAGCTGTTCACGCGCGCCTACTGCTGCGAGCTGCACCAGCAATGCTGCGGGAACAGCTCGAGAGACGCGCCGAGCCGAGCGCTGCTGAAGTAGCAGGTTGCCGGTAAGTGCATTCACACTTTCTGAGTACATTCGAACTGTGTCATTCAGAGAGGCTACCGCGGTATTGAAATACCTGATAATATCGTTTCAAAACGGTTAATGTTATTTCGTTCCTTAAATAACAGGTTAATTGATGGAACGCAAACTAAAAATAATCGTTATTTCTTCTTACCGCGGCAAGTCAGTTACCGGTACCTATAATAGCGGTTAAACTCAGGAAAGTGATGCCTTGTATACCTAAGTTATGTAAGACAAAACAAATCATAATATTGTGACTGAACGATAAGTAGGGACAAATATGAAGCGTATTTGGTTAGTACCTTTTAATCTTTATACCTATAATATAGTTTTAGATTTTAAATGATATCCTTGCATAAGTGTATTTCCTTGTCATAACAGAGACGAGTGGGCCGTGTCAAGCGGTTAACCCAACACGGATTCATACATTGCCTTTTGTAACTGTGTTTATAAACATTACACGTTAATATATTGCCCTTGTTTCGCACCTTCGCATATATTTATTATATCAACGTATCCAAATGTGTATTAGATTTTTTTGCCCAATGGGCCGACCATCCCGGCCAGTGGACAAAATCTTTCCGGACATGTGAGAGCATAATGAGGGACCGTCGATGGCTCTTTGTAGACGCCGACTTGCATTTATCATGGTTGTGCGGCCATTAAGGTGTAACGACCATGAAATTCGGTCGATACGTCTCAATGATGCATGCCCTAGGCCCAATTATGTCTAAAAACGGCATAATGACATTATAGATGCTCCGCTAGAAAGAAATCATTTCTGATGACGCATTTACGTATTGATTTCTTATAAGAGGAGCTTATGAATGGAAAAGGTACCACCCATTAACAAGGAATAATCACGCGGGTCTTTAAGTACACAATACTGACCAGTATTCATCAGTATCCGAGTTTCATTCACGCTCGCTACAATTCTCTTATTCCTAAAGAAGTTTTTTCGCGATTCCGGCCAGTCCGGTGTTGTCCCACAAAGGTGTAAATAATATGGTGAGATACAAAAGGTTTTTTGCGGCACGTCTCGCCCCACGGGCGGTGGGAGCTAGCCTACTAATTTATATACCGTTAAATATTTGGCACGCCGCCGTAAGATCATGTCCATTCTATTTGTTTAGGTGAAATTGTAAGTATTGTAACTGGACGTGGGAAGCGAATGAAAAAATCTTTTTACGCCGAATTCAATTCTGTTAGGTTTTGTTTTATTGCTTTGTTAGTTTGAGCAACGTTTATGAAAGTGAGGATATTTTCTCACAGGTTTTTTATTGCACCTGCGTTGTTATCTGTCACAAAAAGAACCGAATTGAAAACAGTGTTTTATTCAAGAAACTAATATTTGTCATTCTAATCTCGGGGCACCTTGCGTCGCGTGGCAGCTTATCAATTATTTGTCAAACCCCCCCTTATCATGCTCGAAACTAAATGAAATGTTTACGTGTAAAAACCGTAGATAAATGCGCCGTTTTTTGTCCGGAGATTAGCGTGTCGCCCACTGTGCGATCACCTGTATTTATTTAGAGATTATGAGACCACAATGCGAGATTGTTTTGGGTAATTAATGTTAATGGTTCGGTGATATCGTTGGAGACCTCAATTTAAAGAAGCAACTGGTTCCTTTAATCTTGAGAAACAAGTTGTTGGGTAGTGATTGATTATAGTTAAGGGTATCCAATTAAGATAATATTAAGATATATGTACATATACAGACGCATTATTCCAGTATAAACCTGATACATTGCTAAAGTTTTTGAACTAAACATTTATTTTATTAAACATAAATTACCTATACAAATTCGTTATTATTTCACAGATCTTTATATGCTCCAGATATGATATATACCTTTCGAAATAATCTAAAAATCATAATAAGATGCAGTTTCAACGAAGAGGCAACTTAAATCTGATATACATTGGTTTACAGAAATTGCTTTGGGACCATTTTTTAACAACTTTATTCCTCTCATGACTTTCTCATTTCAAATTTGGACCTTAAGACGATTACTTAAAGTTTATTTTTCTGTTATCTATGCTCTGATGAGTGATAAAGATATACAAGATTATACATACATACTTATAAACAACGTAAGAGACAATATTGTAATAAAGACGGTAATGCCTACTCGACAAAAACTGTGTTCCTCAATTCTCTTAATTGAGTTGTCTATCAATTTAAAATAGGCAATTTTTTTTCTATAATTGTTCGCACAATTGGGGAATGCAACCGGGAAATATTTGATGATGAGTTATACCGGTAATTTCCCGAAATAAATCAACATGGTGACAATAAAAGATAAGCTTATTTTTTGAAAATTACGACGCTACGGTAGTAATCGGAATTTAAGTAAGATTCAAATTCAGATTAAATAAATGTCATATATGAAAGAAAAAGTGACCCTAGGCTAGAATCGAACCAGGCGGCCTAGCCAAGGTGACATTCGCTATCGAATCGCTTTGTCTCTCTCTATCAGTGTGACAGTGACAGTTCCGTCTCGTTCGCTACGGAGCGTTAGCGATTGGCATGTTGGCTACGGGGCTAGAGTCCTCTGCAATCGCGGCAGATGCCTAAATCAAGGCGAAAGTCTGCCATGAATACAATTAAGTGGGTCTAGCTCTAGACTTAGACATTGTACAGTTGCAATCAGATACATATATTGAAGCGGCCAAGGTTTTCACGATATCTGAAAAGGCACTTTAACGCCTTGCCAATAGAGGCGTGCCCAGATATTTGTGAGTACCTTGGCCGCTCGGATATATCTTATGGCGACTGTACTATGTTTGAAAGTCTTTATTATTTACGTATCTATGTAAGGGTTAAGTTTGAATGTCTTAATTTTATTTTGGCTGGTCAGGCAAGGGCCTCGAATCCCCGATTGTGGGTAATAATGTGAGCTATTGTTGTGAGCCACACTCCTTTATTACCATAAGTAAGCCGGTTTATTATTTTAGATGACTTCACCAGTTATATGTTTAAGGTAAACTTGCAGTGGAAAACATTAAGTAAAGTAGCCTTAACCTATATCTGTTAAACTTTTACATGTTAAGTATATATACGTATGTGACGTCCCACGGGTAAAGGTACCTTATGGCGGTTGGCGCCTACGCTATTATTAACGCCGCTCCAATACAATTGCGGTGCTATGCGACGTAAGCGCCAAGTGCCATAAGGTACCTTTTCCCGTGGAACGTCACATATGTCACCAAAATAATATATAAATAGAAACTTTTTTAGAGCAAAGTATTCAGAGAAGCGTAAGCGGTCGATTCTCGAAATTCATTATGACATTCCTTGAGATAACGCTCGACATTTAGCACTATTGGGGGATTAAACACTTCGATTTGATATTTGGGGCTAGGGCTGTCACTGGGAGGTTTATTCTATTTTAAGGTCGTCAGCGCGCATGTATTATAAAGTTGGTCAATTATCCTTAATTCAGCTAAAAAACCCTTGGTTGAACCAAATCTTGGTTCAACCCTCGTGAGAATCCGACGGCAGTCAGCAGCGGGAGTCGAGCCTCTCCTTTTAAGGTTGGTCACAAAATCCTGCAATAATGTCACAAAATCCTTGGTACAACCAAAATATCCTCCGTTCAACTCTTGGCAGAATCTCACAGTGATCCTGACAAAGGGGGTCGAGATGCAAGCCGCTAAGTTAGACTACCTACATATGTTAAAGTTGGTCAAAAAATCCAGTCCTAAAGTCTGTCTTATAATTTCTGGATTTATGTTACAAAATCCGCGGTAAACATAAGGTGCAGGGGGACAATTTAGACTGCGGGGTAATATATACTAATCGAAATATCTTCCATGTTTTACATTAGGTATTAACTAGAGTTACCACAATACACACAACACATCTTTTTCACTATCTGGACATATATGGGACTCTAGTTAATAATGTAAAACATGGAAGATATTTCGATTACATAGTTTAAATTACCCCGCAGTCTAAATTGTCCGCCTGCACCTTAACCAAAATATCCTTGGTTCAACCCTTGTGGGAGTCTCACGGTGGTCAGCCGGGGGTCGAGCGAGCCGCTAAGCGACTATCAATGTTCCGTGTTCTCGGAATCTGGGGACATCGATGTGTATCTTTGTTTTGGTTTGGATGAGGCACACTGTGCTCGGAATTACAGTTTGTTCAAGTTAACTCCACATGGCATTTGCAATGACAAAGGGTAACGATGTCATCATTACCTAATATCAAATTTCTATGAAGAATGTCCGGACCGGAAAGCGTCTGCCGCCAAAAAATGAGCATAGGTATGTAAAATAAGTTGGCGATTAAAATGAGTAAAATGTCATTGTTATAAACTCAGAAACATCACTCTTCGGGAGTGGCAAGTCAAAGGGTAAGTACCAATATAATTGTTTACTAGGTTTTCTGCGATAAAAGTGTTTCAAACGTTTTCCATTTTCCAGAATCATATGTTTAGATTAAATCCATAAAGAAAATGAGACCAACTCAGATGATATTGGAAAATCACCTCCTTTTTGAACAGTTACAAAAATTGATCCTCTCGCGCATCCACCGTCGCCTAATCCCAGACCCCATCGGAATGTCACACGTCGGGCCAAAAGCGAAAAACTAAAACACGAGATACGCTATCAGATGGATAATGGATTGACCCATTTACAGCCAATCATTAATTACGTTTTAGATTTAGGCGCCTTCGGGGAACGCTACTTATCTTAAACACGGCTATTTCGATAGTGATTTAAGTTATGTTGTGGTAAATTGTGTACGTAGAAAAGCGCAGTACGGTTATCTGGAACATGATATGTTTAATACAGTGGAACCTCGTTAACACAGTAAATAAAACGCTAACGTTAAGTTTGGTAAGGTCAATGTGACTAATTCCGTCATAGGGCCTAATCCCGATTCCGTCTACTAGCGTTTTTCTCGAACAACGAACAAAATTGATAATTTCATCAACAAAGCAGCGATTGCTTTTAGTTTCTGCAATCAAAAGCAGATGGTTTTTTTCCTACAATGGAAAATCAAAGAAATATACGCCCGTGGATGGAATAGCTCTATGACGGAATTAGCCACATTTTGACCTTAATGTAAAACTCCTAATTGCTCTAATTTCTTTGCATACAATTTCTAGCAACCCGCACCAGATATAGATACATTATGTTACTTGAATGTTAATGTCAAATTTCATGATGTTTCGTTTTGAAATGAGCGCGAGCGTAAATTCGATTGTATGACGGCGGCTAGGTGCCTGTGACTTCTAAGGCTAAACACACAAAACCAATAACGGTTTATTATAACTCACGGCAGGAAGATAGACAGACATACATAAATCAGCCGTTTAAGAGCTATTTGTAATCGCCTGGCCAGGAAATATACCCAATAATGAACGTCAACGGAACAATAACCATTTAATGACCCTTATGTAAGTTCTATACAAAATAACCCATTTTGATTCCTCTTGAGTTGAGTATAGAGGTAGACGCAGATAATGACGCGTGCGCATTAGCATGGGCTTCCTGCAGCGACAGGAAAGGGCATTGACGATGACACATACCTACTCGTGACCGAAAGAACAACTCCAACTGTAACCCTTAAATGCATGACTTTTTCTTTTTGCCCGAAATTAATATATGTATCACATAATTGTTTGCCGATTCTAGGAAAAATAGCAAAAAAAAATATAACTTCGATTTTCACTGCGAAATCAGTGTTAGAAGTTGAATTGGCTAAATCATATTTATGTAAATATGTAATTTTCAGTAATAGATATATGAAATTTTTTACTACCATTAGAAAGGTAGGTACACTATTTGTGATATAACTATGATAAAGTTTGTAAATATAAAATAATTACAAACCCCAAAAAATCTGCCCAAATCACATACTAAAAATCATCAACTTCCAGGTTTTTCTAAGTTTGTCGACATTTCGTCTATAAACAAATGTAATTTTTATAAATTAAAATACTGCGTAAATTTATGTAATAATTCGGAAAGTTTATTAGTTTTACTATTGAAATAATATACAGGAACAAATATAATTTGTTTAACCATTAATCTGTGAGCTGTCTAATGCTTTGTAGACATTTGGCAACACTATGCATTTAAGGGTTAAGAATTGAGAACATTGAGGTAGATCATAAAAGCTAATGGTAAAAACCTTGGAATTTACATCAAATATCTGGCCCAATTGGTAGTTATCCTGCATATGAAGCCGATGGTCCTAGGTTCGAATCCCGGTGAGGGCATTTATTTGTGTGATAAGCAGAGTAGCAGAGTATTTGTTCCAGTGGCATGGGTCATTTCTATGTATATTGTAAACTAGCGACCCGCCCCGGCTTGACGCGGGTTAACAAATTGTACATAAACCTTCCTCTTGTTTCAAACTATCTATTAAAAAAACCGCATCAAAATCCGTTGCGTAGTTTTAAAGATCTAAGCATACATAGGGACAGACAGACAGCGGGAAGCGACTTTGCTTTATACTATGTAGTGACGTTGTCTGAGTATATATCTGAGTAATATACCCACAACACAAACCTCCCTGAGCTTACGCTGGAGCTTGTAATAAATAAATTATAAGAATATCCTACAATATACATTCATTGATTTATTTTATATATACTGATGTAATACTGCGCTAACTATAGTGCTATTCAATTAATGGGACACCAAAGTTTCATGGCTGTAAAATCGAATCCTCCCATAAATACAGTCCACGACCTTCGATTTTGAAGACACGAGTCTAACGAGTGTTTACTACTACTACTACTACTACTACTAACCAGCTAAATAGTTACTACAGCGTATACTAATAGACGTAGTTTAGCCAAAAAGATCCATCCTCAAGAAATCTTAATTTAAAATATTTAAATGAATGACTTCTACTCTTTTTGACAGATACTTTAAATTTTGAGGAGTAAAGTGATTCTATTGGTTCTTAACAAACACATCTATTGCTCTTGCTACGCATCCTCGCACATCGCTGGTGGAAAATCAGCCTTACGTTCTTGTACCTAGCTATAATACTACACACGCCCAAAATAATAAAGGTCAAACGCCTGGAACTAATCTGAACTAAATATTATAATCGAGACTAATAAAAAAGTCTGGTTCGTGCCGGCGGGTGTGGCCTAGGCCTAGCCGCTAATAGGCCTAGAGTGGCCTTCAAGCACGCGATAGACTTCGTTTTGGTAATTGGTTAAAGTAAGGTGTGTCGAGGTAATTTCGTGACAGTTAGTTCTGAAGTTTGAAAAGTCTAGGGGTACCTATGAGGGATACAAACAGCAATTAGGTTCACAGTAGGTTTAGGTTGCCTAATTAGCTAAGATGATTGCCGATGTGTATTGTGTGTGTGTGTGTGATCGGTTGTCACCAATAAGGAGCAAGCTGGAAATTAGCGCTGCATCAGCCTCCGCCCTCCAACCTGTAGGCTGTAGCACACTGCTGATCTTGTACCCTTTTTGCTGGCACACGTAGTTGATTATATTTTTTGAATGTGCTCGTAAATAAAATACTTATAAGTAAAAAAGAAAAAAAAATGCAATACATAGATGAGAGGGGCTATGAAAAGTGACACCCGGATAATATTTTTTGTTCACAAAACGTCAATAATGGTCAGATTTGGTAAAGGTAGTCGCAGTGTCGAAACATTTATAAGACATAGAAACGGTTATTGTTAATTGCGGTAACATTGTAAAAAAATGTGTCTAAATACGGTACTGATTATTTTGTTACGGGACTGTTTCTACATGTTACGACTAATTACACCTGAATATTAAAAGCATTTATCAATACAAGGTGTAACAAAAATAGTGGGGATGCGTTTAAGAGTATTTCTAGATAGAAATACTACATACATAGACAGACTGGATACATAGACAGAGAGATCTCTGTCTATGTATCCAAAGAGAATATAATCACTACGTATGTATCTATAATACTTTCCCTCGAAAACCTATTGGAATAACCCCAATGTACCTTAGATGTGAGTGTTTAGAATTTGGCGCGGTTTGAAGTACGCACGGTAAGGCACTGGACATTTTATATTTTTGCACATTGACACATTATACAGCTAAATTATAATAAAGGGATGTTTTCTCTTCCTCTAGACGCCGCCGAAGTCTTGGGGGCCTAGCGAAAGAACAAGTGATAACCGTACATCGATAAATGCGAAACCGCTCCCGACCCGTGGTCCAACCGCTATGTCCAACTGGTTGCACCACGAGTAAGTAAAACTATCCGTAGTTCGACTGTCAGAATATTTTTTTTTCTGTGATATATTTTTATGACCCGTGGTACAACTGAGGGGCAATTGTCCAACTAGTATAATGAACCACCGCTATGTCCAACTGGTGGTACCACGGGTAAGTAAAACAGGTATCACTTTTCTGTGCATACTTATGTGATATATGACATATGTCATCCCGTGTGTGTACTGTGTACTTATAGATTTTTATAATTCACAAGCTCTACCCGCGACTTCATCTTCGTGCATGATGACTGATAAAAGACTATCCTATATCGTTCCTCGGGCTTCAAACTATCTCTATACCAAACTTCATCTAAATCCGTTCAGCGGTTTAAGCGTGAAGATGAAGATATAACAAATAGTTAGACAGACTGACTAGTAGTATATCATTTAGACAAATAATAAAGAACCAAGGCCGCCCTTCCCCTAGGACTCGGCTGCTGATATTTAGTGTATAATAGGATCTAGGAACGCTAGAAATGAATACGTTAAGAATTTCATGGCATTTAAGTAATATGTTAACAATTTTAACGCTTTTTACGTGGTCTTTAAATAAAGTGTAAGTTAGCACTCGCTAGCTAATTAATGTGTTTCCGCCTGTTTCCCGGTTTTATCAGATAGCTTTCGTGCCCTTCGCGGTGGGTTTTTAGGTAACGTTTTCTATGATATAATTGGGTCGCCCTTTGCTGTCTTTAGCACGCGAGGTCGATTGAAAGACCATACGAGTAAGTATGTGGAATTTTTAATGTATTTAATAGGCGTGTAAAACTAAACTGTGTACCTAGTTTTTTATGTAAAACCGATAGGACTATTACTTAATATACAGTGATACCTCAGCCTACAGGTAAAAAAACTTACTTAAACTTCTTTGGAATGTGGCGTATTCGGACGATAGTTAGACGTTCAATATGATGTAATTCGTATAACGTCCCCTACGTTAGTTGCAGCCACAGACATACAATTCCCGCTCGCGCTTGACAGACAGCTGAAGTGTGCGAAAGGGAAGCCATCACGTATATGAACATCCCATGAGTGCGAAAAAGTCAGACTACCAATGAGAAAACGTAACCACTTTTGACTTTGACGACGGCCGCGGACGGCCAAAAGCGTATCACGGTAATTTTCAAATTGAAAAATATACACGGATTAGGACGAAAAGTATTAAATAAATTAATTCAGTGAAGATGGTGTATTGTAGTGTGTTGGATTTCAGTGTTACAGTGCCAAATAATCCAAGCAAATACTCATTTGAGAGGATTTATGATATTCCGAGCGAAATTTTCATAACGATATTTTGTCAAATTAACAGCGTAAAAAGTGTAAGAAGCCGGTTTATAAAGTTCATTATAAGTTTTTCTTCCTTTGTTTGCTAATATTTTATCATATTAGTCTATAATTTAAAATATTTTGTGTAAAAACATAATCTGTTACTTTACGCTAGGGCTTGACAAAATGTACATATGACAGTATCGATAACTTGTCAGTATATTAATAGCTATGTAATTATTTCTTCACAAAACATCATTAAGATATTAGCTTTTATAACCGACTTCAAATAATAACGATTGTTATACCTTATTGAAGGTGCTCATGTTTAGCGGTAAATTTAAACTTCACTTTCCAACACAGTAAGAGTTGCATTAAGATAAGTCTGCAACGATTTTGATAGCACACGCAGTGCACGTGTTATTTATACATCATAATGTCGTAGAATTTTAACGTTTAAAATAACACATTTGAAAAAGTAGTCGATAAAGCAATCAAACATCGACAGATTATTAATATGTTGTAACATGACATCACTATTTTTGTTCTTACATAGACAATTTACGCACACACTTGCATTTCATTTTTGGGCCCACTTTTGAATATTGACAGTTGTTCTAGTCATATTAATTCTATGGTTGCAGCACACTCATTAATAAAAATATCGTTCAAATTCAGACTACAAGTATGCTGTTGATGTGTGATTTTTGACATTTGCGACAGGGAAGTTTTAGAAGTTCATCTACCTACTACTAAAAAGACCGACCCGCGGCTACAATTCGTTAGCTAAGCGACTTTTTAGACCAAAATTCGCTCGTTCGACCCCTAGCTAGCTGCCTCGTACCGTACTCAGAAGACTTGTTTGGTATTTTCGTAGTCAAGTAAAAAAGTGGTCCTATGACAAATGACCGGAAAATTCAGCATACCGCAAGACGAGCCTAACTGATTAACATTTTTGAGTGCAAAAACAACTAGTTAAGTAGAAGACATGCGTGTAGCCATGCGTCTAAACTTGACCTTAAGCTGCCCTTTAGGGACCAGAGAATTTTAGCGTCAGTTTCTCATTAAAGTTTAAATGGAAATTTGATGTTTTGCGATTATTAGTGTTATCTGGAATTCGTAGAAATGTCAAAACTAAAGCGCAACGGCAGAACTTTCATAATGAAATCGAATGCCGTCGGAATGCGCTGAGGGGCTACCGCGAAAACCGAAATTCGTAAATTGCGGGGATCTTTCTCTTTTACTCAAATGAAGGCGTCATATAGAGTGAAAGAGAAAAATGCCCGCAATTTGTAGGTTATAGCCGTGCCTATTTTTCAGATAGATGAGTACTTTTTCTAAAATGTCAATGTAACTTCGGCATGTAAAATTTTTGGTAGGAAGACCGTCATAGGGCAAGAACTCTAGTATTTGTTTTTGTATAAGTAATTCGCTCAGACACAGACCAGGCTCAGGGCTATAACCGCGAAAATCGAAGTTCGCAAATTCGGGCATCTTTTTCTGTCACTACTATAATAACGCCTTCATTGATGTAAACTCTCTGTAGATCCCTGCAATTTGCGAATATCGGTTTTGACGGTAGGCCCCCTGAAAGGAAGAGCTTCACTCCTTCTGCTCTACCGACCTTCTGTAAGTAGAGTATGTGTAGAGACAGAAAAGCTTATAGATGGTCTTTTCTTTATTGACCTTACATTTATCATGAAGAAAAGGATACACATTTTTCCTACGATTTTGTGACGCTTCCCACAAAAAAAGCTACTCATTAATAAACTACCAATAGCTCAATATTTATCCAAGTAAGTAGCTTCTGTTTAGGAGTTGACCTTCGTGACCCCGGTGAATCCGGCGCATCATGACGATCATCGCCGACCCGTGGCGGCGGCGGCAGCTGCGCACGCGCTAATGGTTTGTGAAATAGGAAGGGTTGAGAATAGGTACATGTACCTTAAGCTGAGAGTAGATCAGGGTGCGTAGCCAACTTGCAATCGTTAACGCTTCGTAGCGAAGGAACCGCAACTGTCACTGTCGCACTTGTGGGGAAGAGTGATAGAGAGAGATGACTACAATACGCTACGGAGCGTTAACGATTGGCACGTTGGCTACGCGCCCTGGTTTCGATAATACAAATCATTTAACTTTTTCACCGCCAGCAACTCTCTAGGCGGGTTCTCTGTTCGTAGGTGCCTTTCGCTACATACGGTTTTCCCGTGTTATCGGACGGTCTTAGGGAGTAGCTAGCGCTGGCACTAAATGTGTTAAATCTCTCGAAAATATAACTTTTAAGTAGTTAAATCGATGTCTGCCTGGATTGATCTACTTACTGTTACTCCGAGAAGATGGCATATGCAACTGAGCCGAAATATCGGGAACACTCAAAAATATGTACGCACGTTACAGTGGCCTTAAATATCGGAGCTCAGTCACTCCGCTGCTCAAAAATATCTGTATAAAAACAAACCGTAACGCCTTTACAATAGAGGCGTGTTATTTATTTAAACTTTATTGCACAAATTTACACAAAAAAAGTACAAATGGCGAACTTAGCGCGCGTTGTAATGGGGCCATTTTATTTAAAGTTGTCCCCTACACTTTTTTAAAAATTTGTTTATTTATATGTATGTTATTTCTACTTAGAATGACGAGCTCTTTCTATCCTAATAGGAGAAAAAAAAATCCCAAGGTTTTTTTCCCATTCAGTTACCATTTTTTCATAGACTTTGTATGGCGGTTTCGGAATGGAAAGATTGAAAAATGTATGGAAATCTTGGGACACTTTTTTTTCTCCTATTAGGATCAAAAGAGCTCATGATTCAGAGTAGAAATAACACAAAAAATCCCAATTTTGAAAAAAAAAGTGTAAGGGACAACTTCAAATAAAATGGCCCTGTTCAGATTTGTGAGCGCCTTGCCCGCTCCGATTTTTGCTGGCGATTGTAAATACCGTGTTTTTAGGGTTCCGTACCCAAAGGGTAAAAACGGGACCCTATTACTAAGACTCCGCTGTCCGTCCGTCCGTCCGTCCGTCCATCCGTCCGTCCGTCCGTCCGTCCATCCGTCCGTCACCAGGCTGTATCTCACGAACCGTGATAGCTAGATAGTTGAAATTTTCACAGATGATGTATTTCTGTTGCCGCTATAACAACAAATACTAAAATCAGAATAAAATAAAGATTTAAGTGGGGCTCCCATCCAACAAACGTGATTTTTGACCGAAGTTAAGCAACGTCGGGCGGGGTCAGTACTTGGATGGGTGACCGTTTTGTTGCTTGTTTTGCTCTGTTTTTTGTTGATGGAACCCTCCGTGCGCGAGTCCGACTCGCACTTGGCCGGTTTTTCATAGTAGGTACCTAGTTATAAACCCTTGCGTTGTCAACAGATCTATGGACTGACCGCCTTTATGCGTCGCCAAGATCCGAAACTCCTTCCATCGTAAATCTCACAATCATTGCCAAGATTATTTCATTGTCATCCTCCTGTTTAGCAAACTACATTAACCGAGGACATAAACAGCCCACACTAAAGTTCCTAGTAAACAAAATGGCAAAACAAACGACGGCTTAGGGTAAAGGTGCCTCTAAACGGTGGTAATCCCAAGTTTGTTTGGGGATTATGGTTAATATTTCCTCGGACATTAGACTTCCGTTGGACCACACTGATTGAAACTTGGTGTCATAAGAAGGCCCGAAAAGTATAAAAATTGCGGAGGAATTACGTACCGGAATTAAAAATGGGTAATCCTTTCAATGTCTTACAAATTAGAATGGGTGCAATTTTGGTTACCTAATAATCTTATTTCTTAAATTAAAACTTTAATGATTAAATAATGTAATAATATGTGTAGTTTTTTTGCTTAAAAAACGTTATTAGGTACGATAACGTTAAATATACAATTTGGAAATATAATTGTTAGAGTGTTTTAGCTTAGCCAACATATAAACATCATTATGCTAAAATTTATAAATGTATAATAAACACATTTATTGCAAAAAAAATACTGTATGAAAATCTTATAGTAACTTTAATACTATTGTAAATTGATGTAACATATTATATTAATTTTATACCAACCTTTAAGTCAAATATTTCAGCAAAAAATCTTCTCTTGAGGTAGTTTCATGTTGATCACGTCAAAAAACATACCTAACATCAATAAATCAACTAGGCAAATATCTTTCAAATCGACTGATCACTGCCATCAGCCCATTACTGGCCATACATTAATATTCCTATGTGATTGGTCAGTCGATCGCGAATCTCAAATCATCGGGAATGAATATATCATTCGTCGTATATCAATCATCTTCAGTTTTTATCGTACGTCATAGAACAAGATACTGTCCATGAGATATGAGATCTAAAGAAAAACATATTTTAACAAAACACCGAAGTATTTAGAAACTTAAATTGTCTATGTGAATTTCATAGCAATGCAATTATACGCTGATATTAAATTCGGTGCCTAAATTTTAAACAGTTTCATGACACTGCAATTTTGAAGAAGCAGAAAGTCTAGCCCATTCCAAGAATTAATCCGTGAAATGACAAATTTTACTATTCAAATAAAATTGTTAGTTCACAAAGTCTTAGATGACAACTACATATTTTTTACGATGTATTTTTACATATTTTTTACCTTTGACTAGTTTTCTACTCGTTTTTGCCCGCAACTTACCTGAAATAAGAAAAAAAAATCATTAGACAAGAATAGAAGCCGTAGCAAAGGTCGCGACATCTGGCAGTATCGATATAAGCGAAAGGTGCAAAATTGGTGCACTTACCCTAACAAAAAATGACAAAACTTATAAGATACAGCATGGTGGTTATGTCGTTTTTAAAGAATAATTGTAGATTGAAAGAGAAACTGCAACAGTAGGTGTATATAAAATTGGGGATGAAAAGTAATATGTGAACTTCGAAAAAAAAGCTTTTGTGTTGACTAACGGAACAAGGTGTTCTTCTAATTATTGTGATATACGAGTTAGGACAGGTTTCAAATATTTAAATTATGTTTCTAAAGTCTATTTTTTTATTCGGTAGACTAAAATGATATTTCATAGTATGAACATCATGTGCCAGTTCATACTATGAAATGTCATTTTAGTCTACCGAATAAAAAAATAGACTTTAGATATGTATTTGACTTCTCATCACACGAATCGAAAACCTAAAAAAAGATAGAATACTATTTATTGCTCAAGATACAGCTTAAGGAAAAACCATTGATTAGAGATAGAGGCAGACAGCAGGCTGTCTTACTGCTAAAGAGCGATCTTTTCCAGACAACTTGTTGGCGGAAACAGAGAAATTAATCAAACAGAATAGGTGTTGCAAAACTTTTATGAAGCCTACTAAAACTAACCTTAAGCTTACTTAAACGCTAAAGATGCTAAGGCAAGATAAAAATATTATGACTTAGGAATAATAAATGTACGCTACGAGGCTAAACCTAGAGCTTACTCGCGATTGTTCTATATATCTTGGTGTTATAAATATTTGAATCCAGACGCTTTTGTCGCGATTATAATAGTTCACATCATAGACCATAATGTACATGCGAAGGCACACCTTGCGACCGCATCGAGGGAGACTAAATATAATACCACCCTCTTCCTGCCAAATATTTAAATCCCGCAACCTTATTCTTATTGGAACGCAATAAGAACTATTTTAGTTAAGATTCGGGCGCAGGTGTGCCTCAAGGGCCGTTTTTAGATTCACAATCTTCCACGTGCGCGCAGAAAAACTAGCAGCTTTGCTGTACAAATATAAACAGAATTAGATCGCCATAATGTTTTTCCGGTTTGCTGGAGCAGGAGCTAAGTGCTGCCAATTATGCGGGAGACTTGGGGTGTCGGGAGATGGAGTGGTCTGCCGTTTGGCGTAAACAAGACTATTATATTGTGATTGGCTTGAACAAACACTTATATAGAGATTTGGGTAGATTTTGACCTATTTTGTGATTTGACTAGGATTGAACTGACACACAGGGGCCTATTTCACCACGCTGACGATTGACATCTGACACTCAACGGATAAGCAACTCTGGAGCCTGCCATCAATATTTACTTGTCGGACTTGGAGGATATAATCAAACGGAGACGCCATGTCTGTAATTTTCTGTACAAAACAGTCTGCCGATTTTTGCGGGGGAGGGGAACGTCAAATGTATGCGTAACGTAAAAATAGCCATGTCAGATAAACGTCAGTCCATACATTGTGTATGACCGTTGGCCGCCTATTTTCGACAGAGGGGAAAGCCTGTTAATGGCTACTCCGTTTAGTTGTATCCTCCAAGTTGTCGGACCAGCAATGTAGGCCTGGGGCCTGGTGATGGCGTTAGAAATTTGTCATATTCCTGCGTAAACGGCATGTAAACGTAGTTGGACAACAATGAATTTTCCTGAAATTTCCTTAAACCTTTCCAAGTTTTTGGGAACGTTCCGCAACTTGCTCATCTGTTGGATCAAGTTGTTTCAAGCACATACTCGTAAGTGTCAAAGCCATGGTTCAAAGTCGACTGTAGTTTTTTCTCTTCAACGATTGATTAATTGAAAGGATGACGCTTAAAAGTACCATTTCATTGCTTTTGGGTGTATTTACTTACTTCAGCTTGTATTATTGTCATACAACTTTCTGAATACCTATTTTATTTTTGGATGTTTAATTTAAGGTTATTTTAGCTTTTTATGAGCTATTTTCACAAATTATTCAAATAAATCAGGTCCTAAATAATAAATCACTTAAATCAGCCCCCATTTTATTTCCTTCCATGCCTCGCCGGTATTACCCACAAGCCATAAGGCCATAAATGTACTTTACGAACTTTCTCGAAACAATGTCGGTTGATTAGATCTCAATTTATGGCTTTACGTGGTCGCGTGTGTTGATAACTGTGGCGGAGATTTGGGTTGATTTTTTACTTGTGACTCTTGCGAGTTACGTTCAATCATTATTCCCTGTGAAATTACATGTTTTTACCTTTAACCGAGTGTGTGCTAAGAGCGAGCTAAGTTTCTCCATTTCAGCTTGGACAAACATGTTTTCTGCTGCTGTGTATAAGTCGAAGAGATGCCTCTCTTATACAGCTAACCTTTTCTTTAATTATACGGCACATTGGTAATGTAACTATATCCTATCCGTAGGTATTAACTGAAACATTTAGGTAGAGCTGCCATTACTTAGCTCTGCCTGTTCACAATAAAGTCAATAAATCGATAGAATTAGGGGTTACTAAGGGGCGACTAAATCGGCTTACTTTCAGAATTTTTATGAGCGTTCGCTGTTTCAATATTTCAAGTTGAAAGCATTTTCTGTTCCTCTATTAAGGAGGTATTTTAAGTAACCTTTCAGTTCGGTTGACCTTGTCAAATGAAATGTGCAGGCACTTGGCAACAGTTTTGGTTAGTGCCCATTTCAATGTCAATGTCAAACTTCGTAGACGATCCTATATATATTTTAGATAGGAAAATAAAAGCTTGTAAGTACCAAAAATGAAATTTTTGGCAAAATCTTATTGACTGGCGTGATTGCAAAAACCCTTAAATACTTAGGTAAGTTGGTACTTAAGTTATCATAATAAATACGTCAAATAAATTAATTGTGGGGCCAATTACGGCACTTAAATAACGCAACCTCGAAACATCTGCGAATATCGCTCTCTTAAGAATCCACCCCCAAAAGTAACTGTACACATACTTTACTCTTTGTGTACTTTATGTTTTCGAGATAAGGTTTGATTTTGAACGGGTTTTGGTTGGGAAAGTGGACAGTTACGGTGGTGGTTGGTTGCTACGGGGAGTATTAACAAAACAAGCGTTTTAGGGTTCCCTTTCAGAAATTATTTTGAGAATAGTTCTCTTTTAGTTAAGTTTCTTAGGGTTCTCTAAATCATTGCCGAAATTACTTTTCCGAAAATCAATTGGCAACAATTTTTTCGGATAATACCTACATATAATTTTGCCGAATGATCACTTGGCAACTCAACACAATAATTTGTATGATTTTGATTTCCCAACCCAACGGTTAACGGCTGTGTGTTTGGACAATAACTTAAGAAGACACATATTTGAGAAGACAGTTTTTTAAACTACGTTTTAGGTAGGAAAGTAACTTTGTAAGTGTTAAACAAAACACAAATAAAAAAAATATTTTTATTAAGTTGATGAAACGCATCGCACGATGAAAAAAGTCTGTTCTGTGTTTGGTCGCAGTTGAGAGGATGGATGGAAGAGGGGATGAGCTGTTTTATTTCAACATCAATGAAACCCAAACAACACCTCCAGCAGTTATATTATTGAAGTTCAGCTAATGTGCTTGAGAACCCAACGTCCGTAGAGCGCCTCGCTCTTCTCGCGATCCCTCGCGCGCCAGATGCTTGCGCGCGCGCGGGGGCGTTGACTCCTTAAACACAAGTTTGGGCCCGAGGGGGTCGCGATTTACCTATACAGGATTACGTGTAGGTACAGACTACAGAATACAGGCCAATGGGTTTGGTTAAGACGGGAAACACACCAATTTAGCATTTGTATACTCATAAGAAGAGTAAAATGCCAGAAGTTTGAAAATACCTATTTGATTTAGGCATATTTTATTCAGCCCCCGCCCGAGAAAGTCGCGATTTAGAGGCAACGAACTTGGTTTTAATATTTACTGCACACATACTAATTTACCGTTTGTATACTGATATTTAAAATTAGGAAAAAAACCGCTGTAAAAAAAAATCTTTCACATTAAATTGTATAAAAATATTTACAATAAGTATATAACTATGCCTACCTCTGCATGTTTTATTATAATAACTTTAATAAGTTGCATAATAAAATTACTTATAGTTAGCTATAAAACATACATACATAAATTCTCAAAAATTAACTATGATCATTTGTATCGCAATTAAGTGGCATACTGATCGGAAATGAGCAACGTGTGAACGTTAAAAAATACGTTTAACAAGATCAATTTTTAACATAATGGAACAGTTAATATGTCGGTTTAAAAGATCAACTTTAAAATGTAAGCATGACCAATTTTCGTGTAATTTGAGAGCATTATTGGCACAACAAGATCTAGTTACTTTAATAAGTTAATAACAACAATTATTATATCCGATCATTATAATATTATAAGATAATCGATGTTAAGCAGCTTTAGCAAAAAACTTAAAGGTAACTAAATTAATGTCTGATTAATACCTAATTGCCTACACCAACTGCTTGACAAAAAAAAAATGCAATAGTAAGTAACCTTACAGAATGCAGACTGAAATATGTATGTTATAAAGCAAAAGTGACCAAGGCCGCAATAGAACGAGCAACTTTAAAATTCGTGGCTCATGCCATAGTTCTACAGTCAGCAGCAATAGTTGCTAAGCGGGCGAGGTGTTCAAAATGATCTTGACGCGACTTTATTGTTAAGAGAATAAAAACGTGTCAAGGTAATTTTGAACCCCTCGTCCGCTTAGCAACTATTGCTGCTGATGGTACAGTATACTTGCTTTAAGTTTGCGGTAGTTTGGACAACAAGTCAATGACAGTCAACGGCCATAGACATTTGACAGTTTTCTTTTCTGCCAAGTTGAAGTTTATACTCATCTCAATAAGGAAGCCAAGTCTACAGACAAAACACACCTAGTCTGGCAAACTGTCAACTTGTCATAGACATTTGACAGTCCGCCTAAGTATGGGGACAACTTGTCGCCTGCGTCCAGGTGCGCGCGCAGCTGCTGTGCGCAGTACGCATGCGCGGCGTGCCGTATGACCAACGGTACACCTTTACTGTACCTCACACTTGCAAGGATAACGCTAACTGGCACCTTTTCATTTCAATTTGATACCATTTTGATTTCAGTATTCGTATGATCAACAGTACTCATACTCATATACTGTACCTCACACTTGCAAGTTTAACGCTATTACGAGTACAGGTAATAGAGAGGTACTTTTTGATACCGATTTGATTCCAGTATTTAACGGTACACGTTTACCGTACCTCTCACTATAGTATCTTCTGAGTTTAAATTTTATTTAAAGAACTTATTGGCAAGGTGCGAAGTCGGTGGAGGGGGAAGTGCTGGCGCTGATCGTCACAAACACAGGTAATCTTATGGAATGTCCGACATTAGTACTAGCGGCAGCCGCTTGAACTAATTTTACTCCATAAGATTTAACGTAGAAAGTCCGACAAAATGAGGGCAGCACTAGTCGTGCACCTAGCGAATTGAATCTGACTCGTTTTTACGAGGCTCAGCGCTTACGCTTACTTCCGAGTCTTTTAAGCATGCCCCGAGTAGAGTCCTACTTTTTTTGTGAATAAATCGAGAAGTACCTGAAAGCCCAGTGACCAAAACATCTTTCGGCAGAGACCATATCCGAACCGGCGTCTTCACTTCTTCAGCTTACGCGGCTAACGTCTTGGACCAGGCTAGGCTATCTGGCTGCTGGTGGCACGATATATTTCAGTTTATAATTCTTCAAGGTTCTTGGAGTGTAAAGAACTTAATAGAAAAAATACAAAACACTCGAAAACAGTTTTTAGCGGAAAATTTTCAACCTGCATCATTTACATTGCAACCCTTTATTTCGGCATTCAGATAACCCACCAATAGCAGTCGAACAATGCGTTCCGTGGCATTAAAATAATGAAACATAACGAGTCGGCAAACAAGTTATTAGGGAGGAAAAAAGAGGAGTTTTCGCGTGCGTCCGCGCAGGTGCCCAGGGCTGCTGCAAGGTACATTGTTGGGGCCTAGCTTGTTCACGCTATTTTGTACGCTTTTATATGCTATTAAACGCACAGTTTCATTACAAAATAAGTAGTTAAAGTTAAATGTGCTAGGGTTTTTACCCGACTATAGAAGTAGTTATGATTTTAGCGCTAATCTAAATATTTGTGTCATGTGTTCCACCATAAAGTTGAAACGAGGTGTCAATTTATTTGTTATTATGGCATGGCCCAAATCTTGACCGATTTACCGAGAAGGGCCAAATTAACAAAAATCTTTAGCCAAATTACTTACAAGCATTTCAAACGTTTTACTAGTTGGTATACAAATAGACAATTTTGAGAGCGACAGAAATGTGCAGTTGTGCCGTTCGCGAGAACGTTCTCAATTTAATACGGGGAATATTCCCATAACTATATCGCGGTAGACCCGTTTGTGTAATTAAATATGCATACAGTATGTAAGCTAACTTTACATCGACTTGAACGGAACAAAGTGAGAGTGTCGTCATAATCATTATATTTTCATAGAAATTCGTCGTTGATGATGACATTGACACACTTTGTCATTGCAAATGCCATGCAGAGTTAGCTCTAACGATCGAGAACCCTAAACACGCGCTACAAAAGTTGCCAATTGCACGAGTTTCACCGCACGCGCACTTCTATTTTTGAATACTGAACTTTTCAAATTGCTGTATTGACAGAACAGGTAGTTATCACAGCTGCTTAAAGCACGCACTAGTTTACTTGTTATTGTTGATAAAAAAGGGAAAGACTAGAGTACAAGCTAGTCATCCATAAACCGAAGTCTCAGTTTCGATTTTGGCAGGTTTCGGCATAAATATCATATTTAGGCCGAAAGTTTGGTTTCGAGCAAAAAACTGCCGTACCTTTCGGCTGCGCTGAAACTGTATTTTTGGTAGTGTTTGGCCGAAGTTTCAGTTTCGGCATGAAAATCATGTTCGACTGAAGGTTCGGTATCTGGCCTCCTACTACTTAGCGTGTTATATATTTTTCAATTCGCAAGCGATCGGAATGCCTTGAAATCTGCCATAAGAAAGAAGGATATTTTTGCAAGCCTCATAAATAAATAAATAAATAAATAAAAAGCCCATTTATTCCATAACCAAAAAAAAAAAAAAAAAAGTTATTTTTGCAAGCCTCATAGTGCAAGATATTTTTGCAGGGGACTGTGAGAAATTAGGTAGATAATTTGAAATGGCCTGTGCCCCGTGACGTCAGGCCGTGAGGTGAGGTGAGCAGGGCAAGTGGGAGCAAGTGGTGGCTATTTGGTCATTGTCTGTTATATTGATCAATTTAGAGGCGAATGGCACGAATGGAATTAAAGCCTGATCATTGTCAGGAGCGCTGGTATTTTCATGTATAGGGTGACAGTTCAGTACCTATAGTATGAAAAAATAGTTCTAGTCAAATTCCGCAACATGGCGCGTGATCATATATTCCTGGTCAGGATTTACACAAACAGGTATAAGGACGGAGGTAAGCATTGTTTTAAAATTGGGTTGACAGTTTCATGAAATTGTTTACACAAATGTAATATTGTGTCGGTTGCCTGTTCCTGCCGTGCATAACATATTATGCATAACGAACTAGACGAGAATAATAAAATTGTAGATGTCTAAATTTAAAAGTGGAAAAATTACTGTCTCTTTTGTTCTGTGTTTGTTTGTCTGGATCTTGGGTGGGTTGGGTTGGGTTGTGGTTGGGATAGCATCGTTCGCTGGCGTTTCTGCTTGTCGGACGTCTGGGCTATAACCAAGTTCGCAAATTGCGGGCATCTTTCTCTGTCATTCTAATTACGCCTTCATTGGAGAAAGATCCCCGCAATTTGCGAATTTCGGTTTTTAGCGGTACGCCCCCTGACTAGATCTCAAAAATCACCTCACGGGAATTGAGCCGCGAGCGACTCAACTGTACTGCGTGCATGTTGGCAATTATAAAGTCAATCACTGTAATGCCATTGAAGAGGTTTGACATAATTTTATTTCCAATCAAAACTTTTATTGACCAATCATAACTTTTTTTAGCGGGAAATGGTGTGTTGGGCACTATTCAAAGCTGCGGGCGGGGTATATTTACGGAGGTACTTTGGTAGCCGTACGCCGCGAGCTGAGGGTAGACCCGCACGGTATGCGCCCGCTGCCTGCACTGCTCGACGCGGACGTCACAGGTGTTGATATCGCTATCGGCCGAGGCACTTCAACAAAAAAACTTAGGTTGTTTACTTGCTATTTTCCGCAAAGCAAACATCAACAGGAATCACAATCGATATTTTTTGACTTTATCTTACAACTTTATAATGACTACCCGGACGATTTATACTTAGTTTTGGGCGACTTTAATTTAGGTGAAGCAGTTTGGGCCCCATCCGACTGTACCGATTATAATTTTAATTATAGAATCACTAACCCTAATTTTAACCCACTTATCCATCAGCTTTCCTCATTTATCCACTTAACTAATTGGGGACAATTTAACCATATACCTAATAAAAATGGACGCCAGCTAGACTTAGCTCTCTCGAACTGTCAATGTAAACTATCGCCCACTGACCCACTGGTTCCTATTGACACCCACCACCCCGTTTTCTGTATTATTGCAGAGGTTACCTCGAAGGAACGCCCCTTAAAACAAGCACCGCGAGTTGCACGTCGTTTTTTTGCCGCGGATTATGAGCTTATAAATTCCAAAATAAATCAAATTAATTGGGAGCCACTCATAAATATGACTAGTATTGATGATGCCATAAATTATTTTTATTTGAAAATTAATTTAATTATAGAACAATACGTTCCTTCTAAAATTATTTATAATACCGATAAGTACCCAGTCTGGTACTCTCGTCATTTGATAAAATTAATAAAGAAAAAAAAACAAAGTTCACAAAAAATGGAAAATTTATGGCAGAACTTCAGACTATAATACCTTTTCCGACCTACGTTCTGCAATAAAATCGATGGAAGTGTCTTGTTATAGCCTTTTTATATCACGAACTGAAAACAATATAAAAAAGAATTCCAAAGCATTCTGGTCATTTGTGAAATCTAAAAGGGGAAACGGCAATATTCCTGATTCTCTCTTCTTTGACAACAGTGTAGCTAACGACGGTCAAACAATTGCCAATCTTTTTAACTCGTTTTTCCAATCGGTATTTACTTATGATTTATTACCTAATGATTCATCCTCGCCCACTAAATCCGAATCGACATTAAATGTAATTAATATCATTGAGTTTCATCCAGATTTGGTTGAAAGGTATCTCAAAGCACTATCGGAATCTAAAGGCGGTGGCCCTGATGGTATACACCCAGTTTTTCTTAAAAATTGTAGTAAAACCTTAGCTTTTCCTTTATCAGTGCTATTTTCACTGTCTTTTAGATCAGGAATTATGCCAATCGTTTGGAAGCGCTCTTTAGTGGTCCCTATACATAAAAACGGTGACAAACACAACATAAAAAACTATCGCGGTATATCAAAACTGTCCACTATCCCTAAATTATTCGAGAAAATAGTATATGATAAAATGTTTAATGCAATAAGACCCATGATTACTCCTAATCAACACGGTTTTATAAAAGCGTTCGGTTGAGTCCAATCTCACTGAATTTTTAGATTTTTCTTTGAAGGCCATGGATAAAGGGTTTCAGGTTGATGCCATTTACACTGATTATTCTAAGGCCTTCGATAAAATTTCGCATATTATCCTTATTGCCAAGTTGAAGACTTTCGGAATACATGGCGATTTATTAAGATGGTTAACATCTTACCTCCGAGATCGTTCCCAGGCTGTATCTGTCAAAGGATATACCTCCTCTTTTGTCCCTGTTTTGTCCGGTGTCCCGCAGGGGTCCCACTTGGGTCCCTTGCTGTTTAACATGTTCATTAATGACGTAGTTAAGGGGACGGTATATGACGTTTTCGATTTAGAGCTCACTTTGTGCAATCAATTTGTTCAAGAAATGTTTAATAACTGCATTAAATTATACGTAAATTTGTTCACGAAGAAGCCGTGTACCGGCTCTTCACGGCATAATATTTTTTATTTGCTGTAATTCTCTACAAATCGACACTAAAAGTATCCAAAAATCAATATATGGAGTTCCGTTTGAGCAACACGCATTACAGTTTTGCCTTTAACAGTAATTGAGTTGTTGTGTGATTTTGAAAGCTAGATAACTAAACTAGCAAATTATTATCTACTTATATTTTTACTCACAAATACAACACAGAAATTCAATCCCAAATGTAAACTTTCGTACAATTTCCATACATTGACGACATCACTCAAAATTCTTCTTCGAGTCAGATGGCCGCTGGCCTTGGATCGAAGCAGACGTGTACGTCGTCATAGCTCGTTTTTGACATTATTTAGACATTTCATCATATACGCATACGAAAATGTATACCAGTAGATAAATTGTATTTCAAAAAACAGGGTAAATAAATTTATTTAAAATTTGATTTGTTGTTATTTACAGGTCGTAACGATCGAAAACAGCAGTAAACTATCCTAAAACAATACGATTACAATTGAATTTAAGTAACTTGTTCCTTCAAAACCCGCTTAAAATGAAAAAAAGTTTAAAGACTCGTTTTACTGATTGGGATTGATTTTCATTATGCTGGTATCAATTTTGCGTCATTAAAAAAAGTATATGACTTCTGTACGTCAATGACATTTGATGTCAATTGTAATCTTGTATTTACGTTAGAGAATATTATATATTCATTTAAATATTACTTACCTATTAATACGAAGCGTAATTCGTTTAATACCTGAAAGTCTTAGTGTCTACACCTACTTTGTTGCCGTTCGTTCCGTCTATATGTGTGCGATTACGTGCTGTTCTCAATAATCAAGAAACAAGCCATAATCTTCAAGAATAAAATAACAGCAAGACCAGCATTTAGTACTAACTAGTTTTTGCGGATTTGGAGACAAGAGATGAAGCTTACAGGCTAATACCACTGCGGTCTGGTTATTGTTATGTGTATATATCGAGTATTATATAAATTTACTATAAAATAACAATGTTTTATTTCAATGACATTATGTGCGTAGGTATGTATGTTTCGGTGATTATAAGAATTTTGTCCACACAATAATTGTGCAAAGCAGAGACTGCATCATGCTTTCTTTACGGTATAAGCGGTATGGTACCGTTATTATTTATCAATACCGGTTCGTTTTGAAGGTAAAACTATACCGGTTGAAATACAAAGTACGGTACCGGTATAAAATTACAGCAGGGACAACCATTTTTATAGGTGTACAGTCAGCTGCAGAGAAAAGGTACGACCAGATAGATAATTGTATGCAGGGGTGGTACCTTTTCTCTGCAGCTAGCTGTACCTAAACCATCATTGACCGAGCGTTGGCGAAGGTCTCCGTTTCAACTTGGGCAAAAATGCTTTCGTATGTCCGAATTCTTCTCCTTTGCATATCACATTTCTCAACTGATTCTCGTGAAAATTCGGTAGTCCGATATAATTATTCGGTTTCTTTTTTTTTTGAACAATTTAAAATAGGCAGAAATTGTCATAAAGGACTTAAGCGCCAGTAGGGTCTGTGACACTTAAGACCACTGCGATTATTAGGTACTTACTGGGCCCTATTTCACTACGACCACGGTGACAGGTGCGACAGTTGTCGACATCACTGTTGCTGACGTCACAGGCCTCCATAGGCTACGGTAACCGCTTACCATCGGACGGGCGATGTGCTTGTTTGCCACCAACATTTTAATAAATAAATAAACTCCATTATATTGCCACTAAAAAATTCTTATTTTGCGAAGCTAATGACAATTGTCACAAGAAACACGGCAACTGTATCGAAATTGCGACACAGAACTCATTTCCTGTCAAGACTTACCGAAAATTCTTTGAAAAATCTTGTGACAATTGTCACAAGATTTTTTCGCGAGAGAAATGTCTGTTTTATCCGATATAATAAAGTTTTTTTTTAATAATAGGTACAATGACGGTGGCAAACACGAATACGGCCCGCCCGATGGTAAGCGGTAACTGTATTATTAAATTGTACAACGGGACTTAATCGCGTATCTAAGTTTTATGATTTACCTCCGACGTGTCGAGGACGGCGTTGTCCCCGTGGTCTCGGAGAAGACTGGCTTATGTTGATATCAGCATCTTCTAACCGCGCGAGTTTTTCGAACTACCCGCACTTGGTCTTGTTTATCCGCTTGAACGTTTTGCGGTTCCGTTGTACAATTTAATAATGTGTAAAAATCGTGAAAGTTTAAATCAGTGTTAGCGGTAACTGCAGTCCATGGATGCCTATGGCGTCAATAACAGTGATGTTTTTGTCGTACCTGTCACCGTGGTGAAATAGGGGCCAGATTACGCCGCGCCGCGTGGAACGTGAGGTGCATTGGGGTAAATGCATACCATTCACTCAAGGAAAATAATCTCCCTTATAAGATCACTCGTGTGTCTGCCATTTTGTTAAAGCCAATTTTCACCGTAACTACTGGACTAGTTCAATTGAAATTTAGTACACATATGTCAAGTAAGGAAGTAGTAAGTCGGTGATCCGAAGATGAGTAACGTAAATAAATGAACTTTTAACTTTGCGGCGATTTTTGGTATCAGGTTTGGTATCTCACATATCAGATATAATACATAACTATAAGTAGGTGAGCAAAAATGTACCATAACCTAACTCAGAATTGTATTACATAAATACATATACAAAAAATAGTTCAACGCCAAAAGATTAATGGAAGACCTATGTCCTATAATAGGTGAGTTGGTCTTAAACAAAAAATATGCAATAAAAATGTGTAACTGTGGAACCCATAGTGAATCCTACTCGTACATGATCGGTTTTTATATTATGTACCTATAAGATATTTTCTACTTTATACTTTATAAGTGTACCTACATAATATTTACTTATAAGCAGTTGTCACGTAAAATATTTGTAGATTTTTTTGGAAGTATGTGTCACATCATCATCATCTTCCTCGCGTTGTCCCGGCATTTTGACACGGCTCATGGGAGCCTGGGGTCCGCTTGGCAATTAATCCCATAAATTGGCGTGGGCACTAATTTTTATGAAAGCGACTGCCATCTGACCTTCCAACCCATAGGGGGTAAACTAGGCTCTTATTGGGATTAGTCCGGTTTTCTCACGATGTTTTCCTTCACCGAAAAGCAACTGGTAAATATCAAATGATATTTCGTACATAAGTTCCGAAAAACTCATTGGTACGAGCCGGAATTGCAATTCGCACGCTCTTACCGCTAGGCCTCCAGCGATTTTTTTGAAGTATGTATAGCACAAAAAAATATTTAGAAATGTAACATTTAAGGTAGGTAATTAAAATACGGTATAAACATTATTGGAGAAGACTTGGAGGAAGTGTCATAGGGATCTACATTCGATGCGTGGAAAACAAGTTCTTTTGTCTAATTATAATCCATCGGCAATCACGCGAGCGCATAAAACGAAAATCATTTTTTTTTCACTCCCTAAAACTCCCTTAACCTAATAACAGTAAAACAAAAAATAAAATATAGAGGGTTACCAACCAGCCAAAGAATTATAAGTAGATATATGCACTTATCTCAACGCACCTCACGTTCTACTCTGCACGGGGTTCATTGCCGCTCCTACCGCCGTAAGTAACTATCAACACCTACATTATCAAGGCTACGATCGAAGATAATTGCTTCAGCACTGAAATAATACCGGTGGAATACCGGTATAATATTTTTTATTTTAATTGTATTAATTTAATAGTAAGTAGTGTAAGATATTAGGGGTACATTAGCCAACACTGTTTCCATATATTTTCAAATTTTATTTTGTCCGCCTTAATTAAATTTTGCACCCTGCCGGAACTTTATTTATTTAAATTCTCATTTAATTGATTTTGAGCCTTATGAAAAGTCGTATAGAGTAGTAAATAAAATTTTACATCTGACTTAATGACATCTGGTTTTATTCGGTTTAACTTTAGAAAACGCGTATCTCGACAAAGCCATAATGTAGAAAATTGTCAACAACCAAATGAATTATTAGAATTTAAATACGTCACGTGTGACATGAACAGACAAGGAAAGCAAGATTAAATGTATTGTTTCTCTTTCTTCTTTCAATGGAACGCTTTTCCTAAAAGGAGGCCACTAAACTCAAAACGCTATCTTAAAAAAAAACTTGATGGGTCAGTGACCTGTCCCAGTAAAGTGAGGTAGTGTGCGTGAAGTGCGCTTGTGTGTGAAATGGGGTAAATTGACAGAATCTGAAAATTTACCCACCTCTACCGTCACCTTAAATGCTTTCACCATTCTAAAATTTTACTTTTTGCCGACGATACAAAAATTTTTACTTTGGTTAAATCTATTGATGATTGCATACTTTTACAGGATGATTTAAAAAGGTTAGATCTTTACTGCGCCAAAAACTGTCTTGACCTCAATATCGAAAAGTGTTGCTCTATTTCATTCTCTCGCAAGCGTAACCCAATTCTTTTTGATTACCAGATTAAGAACAAAAAACTGAATAGGGTTACCGAAGTAAGAGATCTTGGTGTTTACATAGACAGCGAAATCCAGCTCACTTCTCATATTGACAAAATTACGTCTAAGGCATATAGAATGTTAGGTTTTATTTTCCGGCAAAGTAAAAATTTTAGTGATCCTCGAACCGTTATTTTACTTTATAATGCCTTTGTCAGGTCGCATTTAGAATTCGCATCGGTCGTTTGGAATCCTCAATATTCGGTGCACATTAATGCCATCGAAAAAATTCAAAATAAATTTATTAAATGGATGAAATATAGGTTTAAATTGTTTAATGGTGATAACATGGTAAGTCTCCAGCTGCGCAGGGAGCAAAAAGATCAAATTTTTCTGTTTAAATTATTAAACCATCTAATCGAGTCGCAATATCTTATTAGCAATATTTCATATAGATGTCCTAATTCCCGAACTAGATCAAAAGCTTTATTTGCCATTCCATTCTGTCGTACTAGGTACTTCAAAAACTCATATCTTGCTAGAGCATGCTCAATGTATAACTCTAAATATTCAAATTTTGATGTGTTCAATATGAAGCTGGGTAAATTTCTCACTTCAATAAAAAAATAAAATAAACCCTAACTTAGTAATAATTACAACGATGTACCTAACAAACTAACATTAGCATAGAATGTACATCTATTTATTTATTTTTCCTTTCTTTCTCTATTCTTCTCGATTTAACTAACAAGTTTAGTTAAAATAATACAGTAGTTAAAATGAAACAATAATGTAGTTCAATAACTTTCAGTTTGCTTGATTGCTTTGGATAATACGTTTTGTATTTTTTGTATTCTATTAAGTACTTCCCTTTGAGCATATCTGCTTTAATTTACTAGTGGAAACTGTTTTGGCTTGTGTTTTATTAATATTAATTCATATTGTGTAAGATTGAAAGCTGTTTGTTTCCCAATAAAATAAAATAAAAAAATAAAAAAATTGAATGGATGACTTTCAGTGATACGAGTTATGTCAGAAAAGTGTTTTACACAAGTATTATACACAAGACGCAAGTCTATAGACTAGGGGCCCGTTTCTCAAAAGCTTGTAACTTGTACCTAAATACAAGCGGATGTCACTTTTTGACAGATTTTGTTAGAAAGGGACTTCCACTTGTATAACAAGTTACAGCTTTTGAGAAACGGGCCCTAGGTAGGTATAAGTGTTTATGAAGTCTGAAGTTTCACACGGAATCTAAATTTGTTTACATCAAATCGCGTGCATTATTCGGAGCCAAATCTTTGTTTTGACCCCCGCGGCTCGCGTGAGTTGCGTAAGATCTGATCCTTATGATCTGATCCATGATTACATTAATTATGAATGCCTGATGCATGATTACATTTATTACCAGATTGCGGCCAACACGGAAGGGTTTTGCAAAAACGCTAATTCGCTGGAAATATTGTACGATTATATTAATGATCAAGTTGTAAATTCCGTCGAAATTGGTTTATTTTTACTTTTGTTTAAGGTCAGGTGAAGAACAGGTAATTTATAGTGTGAAAATTATGAACAGTTGTTCTTTGAATATTTTAGCTTGATATGCTAACATACACACATACATACATACATACATACATACATATAATCACGCTTATTTCCCGGAGGGGTAGGCTGAGGCCACAGAGGTGATGTGATATTTATAATATTTATGCATGTTTTGCACATAATTTGATGTTCCTTATTGTGACTGAATAATTATTTGAAATTCAATTTATTAATAACACATGTAATGGCGCTTATAACATGTACCTATATTTGATAATGTTTAACGTATCCCAGTGTGTTTTTACAAGTATTCCTCGCGTCTTCACCCAATTTCAAATGATTTACACCAAGATCTATAAATAACCAATATAATTTCGCAAATTCAAAAATAGCTTTAGATTTATTGTTCCAATTAAGCTTTTTTTCTTAATACACAAACAAATAGCAGCCGGCCCGGCGCGTGCGCCGCCGCGCCGGCGCATCTGCCGCGAAACCTGACACGCTCCTTGCCATATGAATTTGTGCTACTTCGGAAAAAAAATGTGACAAAAACATTACCAAGTTAAAACCAACCTTCATTCAAACACCCTACGATTCATTTTAAGAAAACAGACGAATGAATTTTCTAATCAAACTAATCAGACGACTTTATATCCTAAATGATGGGAATAAAGTATGCAATCGCTTGGGGGAATGCACAGTGTTTCTGCAAAGCAAGTCATCTGGACAAAAAGACATATGTATGTTTCGCCAAGGACATGCCAGATGGTAGTCGATTTGAGATGACATGAGGCTGCATTTTTTTAATACAATGTGTAGCGGTTTCGGTACTGTTAGAAAAAATTGTAAAGGACTTGTTTGATTACTGTTAGGTAAGTGCGTATTCAAGAGGGTTTGGTGGTGAGTTTGGGATCCGTTTGGAGGTTTAATTTGTAGGAAAAAAAATGTATCGTAGTTTTGGGTGGTAATCATTTGCTGGGTTTGAATTGTGTTTAGTGGAAAATGGGGCGAAATATTATGTTTGTCGGATTCGATCTACACCTGGGTCATCTGGTAGATAGCTTGCTAGCCTGGTAGCAAAATATTTGATAACTCTTCGTTTTCAATTTAGCTGAAATATAAGTAGTAACTTTAAACTTTAAATAAATAATCGATTGTGTAGGTATATATGTAATTTATCTAGTAGTTTTTGACATTCAACTGCCGCAAAAAAAGGATTATGTTAGCGATTGCACTTTTGAAATCCTTTTTTATACAACGATGATGGGTATTGCTTACCGTGTACCCATAAGCCATTTACTAAAGTTTGGTGAATGCGTGATAAGCTTTACGACCTCATAGAATCTATTACTCTATTATGTATGAATAACGTTTTGTTTAGTCTTGTATAAAAATATTGGTTTTTCAGCTTTACCAGAAGTGTTAAAAAATGGCGTCACGCACACAACACATTTCTGGTACCTATACCCCTTAAAATCCTTTTCATTGAAATAACTAGCCACAGATAGAATCGGTCTGTCCGTCAGGTGCAATGATGGCGCCATACCGGTAATCGTGTGTAGGCAGCTAACTGTAAAACAATGGCTATCATTCATGGCTTATAAGTATATGACTAGGCTCCGGCACAACCTGTAGATCATATTTCTGTTCTAATGTTAAAATTGTGTAGGTATCTGGTTTAGTCTCCTATATTTTTCATATTTAATTACACAAACGGATCTACCGCGATATAAAACAATGAAATTATATCGCGGTAGGCCCGTTTGTGTAATTAAATATGTGTACAAAACGCGAGAGTTTAAAGTGTTATATATTTTTCATTTATATGTTATTTCATGATGTTATTCAAAAACATGGTAATGATATGAATACTGTCCGATTTTTTTGGTTCTAATGATAGCTTGATGTTGATATAGGTTTATTGCGATTTGTTATAAGATAAAACATTTCGAACATCAACTGTCCTTGCAGGGCGCACCCCTTCATTATTTATTCAGCGAAATTAGGGCTAAAATTTATTACTTGCTGTCAAAAACGCATAAAAATACCAATAAAAGTCAATGTTCGTCTTATTCATGTATCGAGTGACATGATACGTCATTCGTTCATATCACGAGACGTATAATTAGCGAAGTGACGCCCACTAGTTATATCCATAGGCAATTTCCTTAAAAATGCGCGTAACCTCCCTTTTGTGTCTGTGTCAGAAATATCTCTCGGCCAGTGGTTTGAGCGATGAGACATGGCGGGCACATTGACTTAAATTTCTAGTATACTCGCAGATGTATCTGCTTGATAAAAAATAGTTTATTATGGGGTAGCAAATCGTTACTGGAAAATTCTTAATATAACTTGGGTGCAGTTAAGATACAATATCCTTAAGGGAGATTTCGCTATGCGCCTCCCTAAGGCGTGTGGCGTATATACAAAGAGGAAAGGATGGAAGGATTCGCGCTTTTTTAGCTCAGTTGGTTAAGAACGATCGGACTGGTTTTCCAAAAGGTCACAAGTTCGAGTCTTGCCCGAAACGGTGAATATTTCCATTTTTTTAAACACTACTTATAGCCATTTTCTTTCCTCTTCGGTCGTAAATAAGTTCGTGGTTCGTAGTCTATGAACGCTTGCAATTTCAGAGGCGTGTAATACCTTACGCGTATATATTAATAATTAATAAGACAAATAAAATACTCGTATTGTGCAGGGAGAGTATCAAAACGAAAATATTCATTTTTCTGAGTGACTCTAAAATATCTTTTTAAATAAAAAGGTGTAGTTAACTTTTTTCCTGTTTTTACAGTTCGGCTAACTTGACATTCCGCCAACTGTTACCTTTACCCCACAGACTAGGTATGCAAATGTCCATGTTTATCGTCCGAATTTTTGCATTTAGTTATGGTGGTGATAGGTGATGAAAAAGATATATCGACGAATGAATTTTGTTCTAAACTACAAAAAAAAATCAACCTTTCTTGTCAATTGCACTGCGGGCTAACCCTCGATTATTTTCGGCCAAAAAACTTGTATAGGGGCTAATCTTCACCTAATCTTTGCAATTCATTAACGGTGACTATTTCGGCTTCCTATTCACGCTATAAAATATAAAATGCTTATAGTCCTATTACTATAGTTTTCCATATTTGTTAGCCTGGCGCGTGGGAGGTCCTTTTGTTGACTATTTGTACGCAATAAAGAACAATATGCAATATGGCGAAGATAGGCTTTATATTAAGGGTCAGAGGTTCTGTTTTGTCACTTTTGTTATAAGAATACTGTTAAAATGTATTGTTATAAAGAATGGTTTTATTTCATTCAGGATAATGTATGACGCATAACACCTTAATGAACATTGACAATGACATTAATAATCTTTTTCATCGAATGGGAAATGGATTGGCCGTGGGGTATATTTAGACGTATAAATAAGACCGTATTATATCGTCCCGATTGTGGATGTTCATAGATGTATATACATCCTATGTACCTATGTACCTATGTACATATTTATAACAATAGTAGCGATCCGCCTCGGTTTCGCACGGGTTAACAAATTATACTTAAACCTTCCTCTTGAATCACTCTATTTAAAAAAAAACTGCATCAAAATCCGTTGCGTAGTTTTAAAGATCTAAGCATACATACAGAGAGACAGACAGGAAAGCGACTTTGTTTTATACTATGTAGTGATATTACATGTAAGTATCAACATTCACAATCAGTTGATGTACTTATTTGTCACAAAATATTTGGATGGGATGTTATTGCTATCTCGTGTTACTTTGTAAGTTTTGATGTTAAACGATGTTTTACAAAACTAATCTGTCGACAGTTGTCATTTTAATGTCAAACTAAGACTTGCCTGAAGGAATGTCGCATTACACACGCACGGTAAAGCCATTATGATAGCATGATAAATGACAAATGCTGCTGCTTGGCGCAGCGCAGCCCTTCGGCGGGCGATTTGTCATCGTTTGACGCTATGTCGTATAACGATGTTGACGGAAATGGCGGATTTGTGGACTGGAATGTCCTTTTTCATGTGTAATTCGAATAATAGTATGTAATTGTAATACAAGTTAGTAAAATATTTGGTTTTCGTATAAAATACCATTACTTATTTACTTGAAGCCGAGTAGATAAAGGAGAAGGTAACCAACAACAAGAAACTAATTTGCCCAAGTTATTCATCTATTCTTATATAGGTGGCAATTTTTTTTTTACAATCCTATGATTTATGCTATTTGAATTAGACCTATTGACTTGCTTGGTACCTTTTCGCCTGTGACTTATTTTAATACAATAAAAACCCACTGTAATAAAACAAAACAATAAATTGAATCGTATTATACACAATGCAGATCCAATTAATCAAAGATCAACACGTAATAATTTCCATTAATTGCATTCTCGAACGCAAATGCTAGGCGCCACGACGTGTGCTGACGCCACCATTTTAGCCTTAGCCGCTATCACCGGTGCAAAACGATCAAGATGGCGCTTGTTTAGGGGGAGGGGGAGGGGGGACGTAGTCTGCGCATCCCGGCGCTTTGATCTGCGCTCGAACGCATTGCGGGGATGCGCCAAGGAGCGAGATTTGTGGAGTGTGGTTTGGATAAATGGCTAAATTTAGCTCGTCTTTTAAGTTTTAAGAGCTTAGTGATAGCTCAACAAACACCAAAACTTACAAAGTAACCCAAGATAGCAAATGATGACATAAGGTAATTTTGGCCATGGTAATTTTTTACATACTTACTATATTTGTAGTTTCGTGTAAATCGGGCTCAACGCGTTTTTATAGAGTTACTTAAAAGCTATAAATGTAAAAAGAAGTATACATCTATTCAGAGCGTACATAACCGCGCTTTGGCAGCCTTCTACGTTAATTTATTTCCATCAGGTAGGCTTGCTACTAAAATGCTACTTTGATAGTTTTACTGGGCCTTCCCGCAAACCGAAAACCATTGCTTTGCATAGCAGCGGTTTCAGGTTGCTAACTACCTACTTTAGTGTGCATGGAGAGTCGGAGACCTGAGGTACCTGTTCCTATTTACCAAAATGCTAATGGAATCTCGAATCCGTGCACATTCTTCGTAGCTCGGCGTGAAGTCTGTTGGGGGCCTGGTTATTTGCGCACCGCATTACGGCGTGGATGGCGCGATATCGGAATAGCAACCTCGCCAGAGTCGCCGTGACCAAGTAGGGAAGTGTACCTATTGTACGCTTTCAGTGTGAGGCATACTGTTCAGTTACATTTCCGAAGGAAAGACAAGAAAAAATAAAGTTTCGGATTTGGGAGTACACGCAAATACAAACATTAATAACTGAACTAAGAAGTTTTACTATGGAGGAACAGCACACATTAAATACTAAAACAATGCTTAAATTGCAAAACTTATTTTGGTAATACTGGTTGAAGACTCCTCAAGATAGGGATTAATAAGGATACGTGGAATAATAAGAATGGGGGCTTTGCTCAGCAGTGGGACACTTAAAGCTACCTAGTAAATAAAAATAATAACTCTAATATAATATTAGCATTAAGTTGAACATCAGGCATGGGTAATCTCATGATTTATGTACCTAACTTAAGAGCTAACTATTACAGTTCTAATGAAAAATTTAATGGAAATTATGTATATCCAGGATGAATACTAAACGTAGAAGCCTAAAAACTTCCGCGCTAAGCCTAAAAACATACAGCTAAATACTCGAAAAGATCTTATTTTATCCTGAATCGCTAATGATGTAATGTAAATTAGGCTCGAAGTAATTTCCAATAGGTACACAAAATAATGCGACAGGTGATTTCTTGTTATCAAATCTTCTTGGTATGTAACAGCCAGATAATTGCATGATTGCTTCTTGTACCTTAATGAGACTCGATTGTGCTGTGATTGGTTTTTACATGAGTGTTCGGGAATGTTAAAATGTCATACGACCTCGGCGTAATCAGGGTCGTGTATAGTCTAACATGTAGGTATAAGTTATTATAACAATAATATTATTAACAATATTTTTTGATTGATTACCAGTTCGCGTTCAGTTGTTCGGAGCTGTCACCTTTTACGTTTAACTGACAGCCTGATATCGTCCGGCGGACTGGTAATCAGTACTCCCTAAGGTCCCATTTGGCATAAGTGAATCATTATCATTAAGATAAGCGTTAGTTTACCATGGAATTACTAATATAATAATAAGCTTATATTGAGGAAAAATAATCATTTTCTATTTTATTTCATTAATTAAATTAGCCTAATAGCTTGTTATTGGGGTGCGTATCATAATGAATACGCACTTTTGGTATAATTTCAGTTTACAAACGTTCAAAACGTATACTAATCTTATGTATAATGCACTAAATCTATATTTTCAATAAGTATAACATAAAAATAATATAACATACAATATACATACAGCTGTTTGGTATAACATACAAATAAACTAATTACATTTAATATAACATTCATTATGCATATGAATTAAAATAATGAATAACATCTCATATAAGTACATATCTGAACAAATCATCAGTAAAATTATTTGGATAGCTCAGTATTTCATAGGTCATCGAAACTAATTACTGTCAGAAAAGTAGGTTAGGTTAGGTTAGAACTGTGACTCCCCAGAAAAAGAAACTGCTACCAGAAAAGTAGGTTAGGTTAGAACTGTGACCCCTCAGAGAAAGAAACTGCTACTAGAAAAGTAGGTTAGGTTAGGTTAGAACTGTGACCCCTTAGAGAAAGAAACTGCTACCAGAAAAGTAGGTTAGGTTAGAACTGTTACCCCACAGAAAAATAAACTGCTACCATAAAAATAGGTTAGGTTAGGTGAGAACTGTGACCCCCCACAGAAAAAACTGCTACCAGAAAAGTAGGTTAGGTTAGGTTAGAACTGTGAACCCTCAGAGAAAGAAACTGCTACCAGAAAAGTAGGTTAGGTTAGGTTAGAACTTTTACCCCCCAGAAAAATAAAAGGTTAGGTTTATTGCGTGGTATTTGTTTTGTATATTATATTATTTCAACGTTATATCTTTTTATATTTATCATAAACGATATTATATGTAAAGTTCATTATACGTAATAGAATTATAGAATTCATTGTTATACGTATCACACGTTATACTTATTGCACGTTATGCCTTTCAGAATTATACTAATTGAATTTATATATTCTGAGCAATATATTATAGGTTTGTATATGTTCTATTACTTACCCTTGTTATTGTTACCTAACCATCAAATTTAATTAATTTATAATAGATCCCTTAAACTTTAAAGGGATAAGTTCGCCTTTGTGCTATTGACGAATGTTATTTTTCCTGTTTTGTTCTGATTTCTGTACAATAAAGTGTTTTACTACTACTACTACTACTAAATATTAACAATCCGGACAGACCGAGCTACTGTAATTGTAACTAACTTTGACAAGATCCAGCCCTTACATTAGAGTACAATAATTAAAACAAACAACTCTTCTACCGACAAACGGATCTAAATCACCCAACGCTCGCGATCCTAGATAAAAATTGTCACTGAAATTAAACGTCAGAACTTATATCACTTATCTGACACTGCCATAAAACAATTTCTCCATAATCGTGAGAACTCCACTATCACAGTTGGTGACAAAATGTGCAGTCAACGTCAAACATATGTTTATATTTTTCGCCTTATTTCAAAGGAATAAGGTGCATAAATGTACATTTTTGACGTCCACTATGTTTGCGGAATTTATAATTATTTTTTCCGCGACTGGGGTGGCAAGCACCACTGTGCGCTTAAACGCAAATATGATTTTAATGTGTTTTTTCACAAGTTCTGATGTAGATAAAAATAATTAGGGGCATGTCAAAGGGTGGCGTAATTGAAAGGTTATTTGTATAATTTTTAATAAACTCGGTTTTTAGGAGTTTTTATAAGAACCTACTTAATATAAAATTGCTTGACTTGTTGATCACAATCGTTGCAGATTTGAAAGTAAGTAATTTAGTAACCGGGGAGGGGAGAGTTTGGTTTTATAAGTAACTACGCTACCTAGCGCCAATGCAGGCACCAGCACTGAAGTGTCATTGTCAGGTGACAGTTGTCAGAGTAGTGAAAAAGGGGCTTGTAAACTTGTAAAGTGACATATTTTTTTATGATATAGGAGGCAAACGAGCAGACGAATCGCCTGATGGTAAGCAATTACCGTCGCCCATGGACACCTGCGACACCAGAGATTGCAAGTGCGTTGCCGATACTTAAGATGGGAGTACGCTCTTTTATTAAAGGTCGTATCGGTCTGGAAATACTGCCGGCGACAGTAGGCAGGAAGTTTCTTAAGAAACTCATAGTTGAGGACTGCCAACCATCTAAGTGAAACACATGAAACGTACATGTCAAATGATTTAGTCCCAAATCGGCTGAAGGATGGATCGAGTCTAGACGGCCGCGAATACCACGGAATGCTACTTATTTAGACTGCGTATAAATAGAATTGAGTGCAGATTATTTTGGGCACAATGGGACTGTGAACGGGCAAGGAAATCGGCAATAAATATAGGTAGATCAGACGACAGACAGACGTGATGGTATTTTAGTGTTAATAGCGACTGCAGACGACAGTGCGATTTATTATAACTTTTAAAAGCGCAGTAATAAATCTTCTACAGACAACGAACACTTACTTACTATTATACGTAAACACAATGAAATACCTAAAAGAAGGTTTATAATAATGCTGAGAGAAGCAGAAACGAAATATACCTACAGAAACAAATACTAAAAAATACGGAACCCTCGGTGGGCGAGTCCGACTCGCTGCAGTTGTCCAGTTTTTGAGCTCTAGTCAGACTTCTTTAGTTACTCTAGTTCGTTGAAACATACATTGATAAGTTGGGTGTCTATATAGTGGAACTATTTTATATATTTACATTATGCGACTGTCAAAGTCACGGTCGGCCATAAACCAAAGTTATGGCATCGTCAGCGCAACATACGAGCCAGATTAACATTCGTATATGTAATAATTGTTGTATGCTGCAATATTTGAGGAGTTGGGAGCGCTCCAAGTCTGAGGGTAGGTCCTCGTAGGGCGGGACCATATAAGTTTTTTAGGTATCCTTTTTTAACGGAAACGCTGCCAGTCTTGTGGGCACACTCCCAAGTGCCAGCGGCATAGGGGATATTTGTAGATATAATTTAGACCCCATAGGATAAGATAGGTTTAGTTTAATATTTTTATTTATTGTTCAGAACAGTCATAAATAAAAATATAGATAAGACTACAAAAATATATTAAAAAAAAGACCCGGAGGTTCATAATGTAAACATCAAATGATACAAAAGCGTTTTTTCGAAAAGAAACTAAGTAAAACATAGCTAATAATTCTAACTTATGTACTACTACTTATACTGATAATTTATGTTATCAATAACAGTTTGGATCTCGTATGTTCTTTAGTTATGTTGTTTTAGTTTAGTTTTAATTTGTATAAGTGTGGGATTAGGTATTGAGATTTTACACTTTTATATTTAGCATTGATCCTGAAAAACATAAATTTTTCGATATAGGTATATTTGGAATATTGGAATTTAGATGTAGGTAGGTATGTAGGTATAATCAAGAGAAAAACGTAAGATCTTTATCACAGAAAATACTATATGGTTAAAAGAAGTTAAAAGAAATTACCTATGTACTTATTGATTTATCACAATAGCTCACCTACAAATGTGCAAGTTGTAAGTTCCCAAAAAGAGTGACCTGAATTTTCAGAGAACATTCCAAGTTCTCCGAAAATTCAGGTCACAAACTGCAAAAAAAAATAAGTTTCAACAAAAACTGATACCGATTACCTATAACTTTAGTTCACATCCCTAAAACTACGCACAGCAAGACGCGATTTCCTTACGACCCACAACTCACATAACCCACCCTGAGGCGTATTCTGATTGTAATGATATATTAATAATTTGATCTTGTTTTGTTATTAATATGACCTGTCATTGTATTAAATAAAAAAAAAATAAAAAAAAAGAATAAACAAAAAGAAAACCAAAACAAAATAACTTAATATAATTTCTTTAAAAAAAAAAGGGAACCGCCTTCAAAAAACCAACCCACTGAAAAGCTCAAAATAATTTTTATATGGCACCCCTATACGTGTCCAGTCCCTATCCCGACGTAAACCAAATTTCTGCCAAAAAGTAATTAATACCTAATAATAAGAAAATTAATAATCATCCGGGTAAATACTTAGTTTTTGAAATCGGTGCCAAACCAAAATTTTAGAGAACCGATATTTTAGACAACGTTAGTTTACTCATTAATTTAGTTCTTGTAGGTTTGGAATGTTATTGTTGGTTTGGCACCGCCTTCAAAAACTAAGTAATTACCCGGATGATTATTAATTTTCTTATTATTAGGTATTAATTACTTTTTGGCAGAAATTTGGTTTACGACGGGATAGGGACTGGACACGTATTAGGGGTGCCATATAAAAATTATTTTAAGCTTTTCAGTGGGTTGGTTTTTGAAGGCGGTTCCCTTTTTAAAAAAAAAGAAATTATATTAAGTTATTTTGTTTTGGTTTTCTTTTTGTTTATATTTAATTTTTTTATTCTTTTTTTTTTTACTTTTTAGTAATAGGTACTAGTTTCATTTATTTTAGGATTTGGGCTAAAATACTAGTTTGTTAGGCTCTATATTTAGTTTTGGCCTAGTAACTACCTACTAATGTTGGTGATGGACTGATGGCCTAACTCGATGTTAATCGCGACAAAACATAATATGACGTTCCGGTGCTAAACGATTTGTATGTATATTGCTCCCACTTTACTGCCACTCCCACTTCCAGTCCCATTCCCAGTCCCAAGCCTGAGTTCCACTAGGTACAGCCAGGGTTCAGCATCAGCTCTATCTTGGGTACTGCTCTCCCAAGTGCTCATCAAGGCGCGTCGGATGACCAAAGAAGCGTGTGCCCATGTTGCACCAAACTTGAGTTCCACTAGATACAGCCAGGGTTCAACATCAGCTCTATCTTGGGTACTGCTCTCCCAAGTGCTCATGAAGGCTCGTCGGATGACCAAAACAGCGTGTTTCCATGTTGCACCAAACTTGAGTTCCACTAGGTATAGCCAGGGTTCAGCATCAGCTCTATATTGGGTACTGCTCTCCCAAGTGCTCATTAAGACGCGTCAGATGACCAAAACAGTGTGTGTCCATGTTGCACCAAACTTGAGTTCCACTAGGTACAGCCAGGGTTCAGCATCAGCTCTATCTTGGGTACTGCTCTCCCAAGTGCTCATCAAGGCGCGTCGGATGACCAAAGAAGCGTGTGCCCATGTTGCACCAAACTTGAGTTCCACTAGATACAGCCAGGGTTCAGCATCAGCTCTATCTTGGGTACTGCTCTCCCAAGTGCTCATGAAGGCTCGTCGGATGACCAAAACAGCGTGTTTCCATGTTGCACCAAACTTGAGTTCCACTAGGTATAGCCAGGGTTCAGCATCAGCTCTATATTGGGTACTGCTCTCCCAAGTGCTCATTAAGACGCGTCAGATGACCAAAACAGTGTGTGTCCATGTTGCACCAAACTTGAGTTCCACTAGGTACAGCCAGGGTTCAGCATCAGCTCTACCTTGGGCATAGAGAAATATAGTAAGACAAGAGTGCTCACTCCATACATCAGTTCAGACTATTAATTTCAGTGTCTACATCTAGCATCGAGTAGCGAAACTATTAGTACTGCTACTTGACAATAGATGTAGCACCGACCGGAAAGTCTTATGCTGTTGAGATAAGACTTTCCGGTCGGTGCAATATCTATTGTCAAGTAGCAGTACTGATAGTTCCGCTACTCGATGCTAGATGCTAATAGTCTTTTTGGTACTAAAACTGATGTATGGAGTGAGCACTCTATGTATTTTTTTCTCTATGCCTTGGGTACTGCTCTCCCAAGTGCTCATCAAGACGCGTCAGATGACCAAAACAGCGTGTGCCCATGTTGCACCAAACCTGATTTCCACTGGGTACAGCCAGGGTTCAGCATCAGCTCAGCTCCATGTATACTAAAACCTTCCCCAGAATGTAACAAACACTTTTCTGAAAACCGCATCAAAATCGGTTCAGCCAAACGCGAGATAATCGCGGACAAATATACAAACATACAGGTCAAATTGAGAACCTCCTTTTTTTTGAAGGCGGTTAAAAAGTGACATTTCTTTATCCAGAAACGTCACTTTTGAGTCTTTTGACACTGACAGATCATATCCATTAAGTACCTACAAATCCAAATTCATAACCTGTTATTACAATCAGAATACGCCACCTCGTATAGTTGTGTCGGTCAGTGACCCCGGCTATACGGGGTGTTGT